>NW_015161430.1:489115-519291 GCF_001447785.1 Gekko japonicus
GGGGGGGGGGGGAAGAGTGGCTGTTAGCCCCGGGACAAAGTTACGCGCGGCAGCCCGGTCAGACATTCTGATGAGGTCCCGTGGTTAGGCGTTAGGTGGCGATCAGACCGCTGGGCAGCAGTGCGGCAAAGAAGCAGCACGGCGTGTTCACACCGGCAATCGTGCCGCTTCTGTGGCCAGCGCTGATTCCTCTTTGTGCGCATGCGCCATTGGGTGCTTGTGTGCATCCTGTGGAGACTTGGGAGAAAAAAACCCTGTTTGCGACGGGACATGGGCGGGCGCCAGATGCCATGGACTACCACCGGAAACGCGATCAGACGCCAGCCCTTGCCCCGCGGTTTCCGGAAACTAGTACCTCGGAGGTACTAGTTTTTAACTCAGTATCTTTGGTGGGAAGCCTCGGGTTCGCCATGGGAGCTCTACGCTTCCCAGATGTTGCGGTGTGATCGCGCCCGGAAAATCCGCCTATCATCCATCTCTGTAGCGTGGCTAATGCTCGGTGTTACCGCAGCCAAAGTGTACCATCCTCTCCTTGTGGTCCTTTCCGTATTTGCCAGCCACTCCGGATTTTCTCAGTGTTCAAGTTGAGGCAATTTAAGTCCACAGCAAAACAGCTTCTAAATAACGTGGGGCAACAGCAGGCTGGAACCTGGCTGACCACTGAAGGGAGGTAATGTAACAGAGAACAGGGGGGAAAACAGAATGAAAAGAAGGTTGAACTCAATTTTAGTGCAGAATTGCTTGGAGGACACCGTGGTGAACATGGATTAAAAGGAGAGTGCAGAAAGGGCCCTTGATAGGCCAATGATCTGTAGAAGGCAGCTTCATGCATTCATGATCTTTCCCTTGCAGAGTAGCCTGAATTGGGCTTCAGTTGGAAGCTTATGCCCCCTGCATGACCATAGGTGCGTGATGGAAGGGACCTTACACTGGTGAGGGTGTACATCTGGTATATTCTGCACTGAAGACACTCATGCATGGCAAACCTAGGGCAAGAGAGGCACAAACACATTTTTGTGGGGTAGCTTTTACCCAAATAGGCCTCCAAATAGTGGGTTGATGGCTGCTCTGCTAACAATGGTGCTTTTCTCGGATGCAAGAAGCTTTCCCCTGGTGCAAGAAGCACAACTTTTGGCAGAGTGGAACCACAGGATTTTAGTGCAAGCATTGCAAAGTCATTGCTTAGTTGATCAGGGAGAGAATCCAAATATTTTCCCCCACAGTAGTGGAATTGTTATGTAGCCATTGTGTAGGGTTGCCAGCCTCCAGGTGGGGCCTGGGGATCTCCCGCTTTTACAACTGATCCCCGGCTAACAGAGATCAGCTCCCCTGGAGAAAATGGCTGCTTTGGAGGGTGGACTCTATGGCATTGTATCATGCTGAGGCCCCTCCCCTCCCCAAACCACCCTCTCCTGGATCCACCCCCAAAGTCTCCAGGTATTTTCCAACCCAGACCTGGCAACCCTACCATTGTAGTAGATCTGTTATGTGTTCCCTGCAGTTAACACTTTTGTTGTGAGCATGCCACATTTTCCCAGCACTCAAATCACACCCTAAGTGTGAGAGCCAGTGTGGTGTAATGGTTAAGTGTGGCAGACTCTAATATGGAGAACTGGGTTTGATTCCCCACTCCTCCGCATGAGGCCTGCTGGGTGACCTTCAGCCAGTCACAGTTCCCTCAGAACTCTCTCAGCCCCACCTGCCTCACAAGACTCTGAGACTCTTTTGAGTAGTGAAGAGTAGGGTATAAAATCTTCTTCTTCTTCTTCTTCTTCTTCTTCTTCTTCTTCTTCTTCTTCTTCTTCTTCTTCTTCTTCTTCTTCGTCCAGGAACTGGTTTTAATATATATGATTTTCACTCTCACTTATTGAAAATGCCTGGTTTTATATAAACAGTGATTGATCTATGTGAGAAATATGCTTTATGCACTGGATATGTAATCATTCTTGCATGTTTCTCCAACAGGTTATGCATAACAAGTTGATACAGGGTCCAGGAACGGGTTTTAATATATACGATTTTCAGTCTCATTTATTGAAAATGCCTGGTTCCATATAAATAGTGATTGATCTATGTGAGAAATACGCTTTATGCACTGGATATGTAATCATTCTTGCATGTTTCTCCAACAGGTTATGCATAACAAGTTGATAGGGAGTGTGTTGATTGGCTCCTTTAAAGTAGATTTGGGGACAGTTTACCTCCAACCAGGTAAGAGACATGTTTTCAAACTAACCCTGCCTTGTTGAACAACTTTTTTTGCATCAGCTGTGTCTCATGGCTTATTCACAGGTTCTTTGGGCGCATGGCCTGTCATCTTTAAAATTCTGGGTGGCAAATTATCCATGGTGAGCAGGCTGCGAGATCATAGCATCAGGGACCCATTCCAGATCATCATCTTTGCAGCATGAGAAATGTTAAAGAATTCTGATTTCGAGTTCCCTTTTTCAGTGAAGGCTGATCATTTGAAGAAGCATACCTGGACAATGAGCCATGCTAATAGATTTCTCTTCCTTCTTCTGCTACCCATAGCTCCATGAAGAGTCGGACAGTGAAGGCTGATCAAACAACAACAACAACCTGGACAATGAGCCATGCTAATAGATTTCTCTTCCTTCTTCTGCTACCCATAGCTCCATCCCACCATGTATGGTAGCAGGGCCTTGGAGCTGGGTTACATCAACAGTCCAGGGCAGAAGAACCAATCACCCATCCTTCAGAAAATCAGCTGCCCATTACAAAAAAGCGTGTCATTACAAAAACCCAATAGAGCTGGAACTAGATGTTGCAATATATGCTCTTCTGCTGATGAAAATAGAAGCCATGTGTCTAGTTTTTGCCTCCTGCATAATATTTAGTAGATGTCCTGACATTTTGACAATGTGTGTGTGACGACCTCTTATCTGGGTCTGGTTTGCCTTTAAAAGTTCTTATGTTTTTACTCTATAGGGTATTTTCGCCGCCACCAGGGAAATTTAAGACTTTCCCAGCCTCTTACTATAATATATTTCTTCTTCTGGTTTGGTAATGTGGCCAGGGTCTAGGCATTCATGAAGGACTATGTGTTATTTCCTGAGGAATTTCGTTCAGAACTGTTATCTTAAATAAAAGTAGATTTATTTGCTGTTTCACACACTTTTCTCTTCACTGACAGGGCTCTGGGCATGTCACTATGTAACAATAGTTTCCTTTAGCCATATATGGTCACTGTTTCTTTATGCTTTAACTTTTCTTAACACACACCAGACTTCTCTCTTATGTTTCACACAGGAACCGTCTCACACAGAGACCTCAGGACAAAACTAATATATTAACTGCTTTTGTACAGCACTCTCTGCTGTCTGACTAACTGTTTTACTCCGAACTAAGCAACCCACACAGGGAAGCCTCTTCTTATCTGTTTAACTGTACTGCAGGAGAAGAGGGAGGGTAATTTGCTTCCTCCCTGCCTCTCCCCACACCTGCCTGTCTGGGGCCAGGGAGGGCCTTCGCGGGGCTTCCTCGCACTCCCACTGGCCTTGCAGGTCCACCGCCGGGCCCCTCATGGGGCTCGGCAGTGGAGCTGCAAGGCCGGTGCCCGGGACCGTTAGGGGTGGGGTGTGTGGCCTTATGACACACTTCTGGTGATGTCAGGGGGTGTGGCCTCATGACACACGTTCGGTGATGTCAGGGGGTGTGGCATATGCTAATGAGTTATGCTAATGAGTTCCCCTAGCTCTTTTTCTATGAAATGACCCCTGCCCCAGGGTATTCAAACTATAAACTTTTCCCAATGATGGTACTATAGCATTTGAACTTGTGAATCTGACTATGATTTGTTGCATGGCTAGCTTGGTTGAAGAAGGAAAGCCGCATTCTTTATTACCTTCTAGAACGTTCCCAATTTTGTTCTCATGACAGCTACTTGCTGGTAGCTCGTGGTCTGCAGATGTGCTCTTCCCTTGAGCTGCGATTTCAAAAACCCTCCTGTGTACTGTTGTTCTTTGTGTATTTTTCCAGGTCATCAGTTTTGTGACAAGTGGGCCCTTCTCACAGACCCTGCTGATATTCGGACAGGAGCTAAGGGATATCTGAAGTGTGATATCAGCGTTGCAGGAAAAGGAGACACAATACAAGCTGCCCAGAAAGCAAGCGATGCGGAAGAGCAGATTGAGAAGTACTGTCATAACTTTATTAGTTTCTGTCTGCCTAGTGTGCTTGTTCTATAGACAGATGCCTCTGCAAAGCAAGGGCATACAGCATGGTTTGGGCTGATATCACTAGAGTGGTATCCTATCTTTTTCTTGACAAAGAAAGCAAATTCACCCTGGTGCTTTAGGCCTGCCTCCAGGGCACACTTAAAATGGTTTCACCAGGGTAATCTGGGAAGTGTAGTGCTCTGAGGTAATTCAGGGATCCCTAAGAAGAAATTGTCAGTATTCATGGCAAACTACAATCCCTGGGATGTTATAAGGGAGCTATGGGTTGGTTCCTGCGCAATTGCTCCACTGATGGAAATAATGTCTGCTGGAGCAGGATTTCTTTACCTCTTCCCTGCCACTGAGGTTGGAAAAAAAATGCTCTACAGTGCTTCTCTGCAGGAAATGGGACCCCCAAGAACAGTATAAGAGTGGAGCTGGAAGGTTGCCATATAGGATTGCCAGGCATGGGAACTTACAGAGGGGGAGTGTGATCATCGCTCTTGATGCGAGGACACCACTTCTTGAGCGACCTGGAAGTGATGTTATCATGCTGGGGAGCGATGCTCTACCACTTTATTAGAGTTTTTGGCGAGTGCTAGAATGCCACCTTGGACCTGACCATGTCACTTCAGAGTTATGCCAGAAGTTGTGTCATCGTGCCGGGAATGACAATTGTGCCACCCCCATTTCATCAGCCAGTTTCCTCCTCCCACCCAGCTGAATGGTGGTGGGCAGTGGGGGTGGGAAGGCGGGAAATCTCCCGCAATATGCAAGAATATGGTAAGCCTACTGCCACCACTGTGGAGGAATCACAAACGACTGTTGGTGTCGGAGGAGGTTTTCCACTGAATCTAACCCCACAACAGTTAAGTTGGTGTAAAACCAAGTTCGGAGTGCAGAGATGCCATGAACATCTCAGTTTATATTCCTTTCTAAAATATTATGATGACATATTGGAGCCAAACTGCACGATCAATGTCTTCATATGAGCTTTCTTTTGCTGGGCAACATAATCTCAGACGAGCCATCCAACGTCTGAATCTTCCTCCGTGTATGAAATTCCCTGCAGTTAAAATAGGTATCTAGGAAAGAGTTCTAGCCTCTCCATCTCCTTGACATGCTAGTTTTTCCTTGACAGGCAGCTTTTGTATATGGCAGAATGTTTGAAGATTCAAAGCACAATCCTGTGCAAATATACTCCGATCTAAGTCTGCTCAGGGATTGCACTGTCAGTCAAACCAGCAAGTCCCGCTTCACAGAAAAGCCAGACGTATTTGGCTTTATTAACCCCCAAATTATAGGCCCCGGTCACACGGGCGGGAAAACGGGGGGGGGGGAGGCGTGGCCAATTGCTCCGGTGCAATTAGAGCCACCAGAACGCGATCTGACGCGTCGGCGGCAAACCACGGGTCCTGTCCTCCCCCCCTGCACATTAACGAGGGGCCGGCGCGATTACACTGCAGGAGTCCGGAGGCAGCCCGTGGCAAACCGTTTGCCACTACATACGAGGTACTGTTTTTTTATTGCACTTTTTCGGCGGTATGCCACAGGTTGGCCACGGGTGCGCTCCACTTGCCAGATGTTGCTGTGTGATCGCATCCCGATAATCCGCCCACCACCTGTGGCTCTCCCGCGGCAAATTTGCCGTGTGACCGGGACCATAGTAGACAAAATATTTGGGGCAAATTTGCACAGCTGCCCGGTTCATTGTTCTATGCTTTCTGTTTGTGGCTGATGGGGTTAATCACAAGTAGGAGCTTCTAGTTTTGCCTGAGCTTCTTTTACTCAATCCATGGAGGCAGCATTCTGAGTGGGAGTATCAGACCATCTGGAAAGATCTCCGGAACAGAGCACTGGTGTACATGAAGTTCACAGTTTTAATAACTAGAAACATAGCAGCATTGCATAGTAGTTTGAGTGTCAGAATAGGAGATCCAGGTTCAAAGAACAGTAATAATAAGAGATTGGATTTATACCCCGCCCTTCACTACCCAAGGGAGTCACAGAGCGGTTTACAATCTCCTCTCCCTTCCCCTCCCTACAGCAGACACCGTGTGAGGTAGGTGGGGCTGAGAGAGCCCTTTCAAGAACTGTTCGTGAGAGAACAGCTCTGAAAGAACATGTAACTGACCCAAGGTCACACCAGCAGCTGCATGTGGAGGAGTGGGGAATCAAACCCGGTTCTCCCAGATTAGATTCCGTGTTCCTAACCACTGCACCAAACTGGCTTTCAATACTGACTCCTGCCATAGATTGCTTGCTGGGTGACATTGGGACAGTCACATATTGTCAGCCTAATCTACCTCACAGGGTTGTTGTGAGGGTAAAATGGAGGAGAGGACAACAGTGTGAGCCGCTTTGTGTCCCCATTGGGGAGAAAGGCGGGGTGTAAATAAAGTCAATAATAAATAAATAACCCGCTCCCGTTCTCCACGTAGTCTGAGCGCACATTCTTTGTCGATAGCAACAAGGTTCCGAACTCGTTGCACTGAGTTTTCTTTACAGAATGTCGCTTTTCTCTCTAGGAACCTCTTGATTCCCAAAGGATTTCCATCAGAAAGGCCTTGGGCCCGGTTTTATGTGCGAATCTACAAAGCTGAAGGGCTCCCCAAGATGAACTCTAGCATCATGGCTAACGTCACCAAAGCGTTCATGGGAGACAGCAAAGACCTCGTGGATCCATTTGTGGTGGTCACGTTTGCAGGCCAAATGGTAAAGAATGTCTGAACTGTAGGCCTATCCTTGCAGCAGATCTCCTGCAGCGCTCGTTCTTCGTCCTATCCCCTCCAACCAGAAATCCTCCAGCATTCAGACCACTGTCTTGAATTTGAATTTGAATTATATTAGTTAGTAATAAGATCTGTTTTGGTGAAAATGAATGGTGTGTTGTGCCCAGCTGCTACACATACGTATGTAAGTATCAAGTCACAAATGACTTATGGCAACCTCAAGAAGGGGCTTTTAAGGCACGTAGGAAGCAGAGATATGGCCCCTGCCACACGGGGTGGGGGAAGCAAAGAGACACGCGGCGGCAGGATCACATAGATCCCCTGAGCCGCCGCACACTTCCTCCCCGGCACGATCAGATGCCGGGGTGAAGCCACTGAAGGGAGAGCGAGGCAGCCAAACTGCGCATGTGTGCGCATGCACAGATCGGCCGGGAGCCTCGATTGCTCCGGAAGACGGGCGCGCCGGCGATCTCACGGCCGCACTTGCTGTGCCGTCTTTTTTACTGCGGGTTTTCGGCCTGAAGGGCCGGATCGGGGACAGGTGTGCGCCGCTTCCCAGATGGTGCGGTGAGATCGCGCCCGTTTGCTGCGCCCCCGATCCGTCCCTCTCCCGGGCCAAAACCGTCTGTGTGACCGGGGCCATAGTTTGTCATTGCCTTCCTCTGCAGAGCCCTCCATGGTGGTCTCCCATCCAAGTATTGACCTGATCTGATGATTGGCCTACACCAGCTATGCTTACGTAATATAAAAGCAATAAGGTAGATAAAAAACCCCAAGGGAGTTAACTGTTTAAAGGAATTCTTAGTCTGGGTTCCAAAGTTCAGGATATGTTTTGAACCCATCTACTTTACAAACATCGGTTGGTCTGATTCTGCTAATTTCCCTCCAAAGAATCCCAGGAAACTGCAGTTATGCGCAGGTTCTGAGAAGTCTTTGTTAGATGTGACAAAAGTCCTCTCTCTGAACTGCAGTTGCCAGGATTCCCTAGGAGGAGGAAATAGTGGTTTAATCAGTTAATTTTGTTTTAGAGTCTATATGCTCTGTAGGATGAAAGTCGGTGTGGTATAGCACAATCTCATAAAGTGATACAGGGTTCATATAAACAGTACCTGAAATAAACCAATTAGAGGATGAGATGAGTCATGATTTTGAAGGTTCACTTCTAATACTGAAGGCTGCCTGACACATATAGATTCAAATGAGCATCTGCAGCTGCCTCAATGTAGACAAAGACCAACAGTCCACCTAGTTTTAGTACTGTCTTCTCTAGCTGGAAAGCAGCGCTCTAGAGTCTCGGGCAGAGGAAAGCCTTTTCCAACATCTGCCAAGATCTTTCAATCAGACACACCAGGGACTGGACCCGGACCTTCTGAATGCAGATACTCTCCCACTTACATACTTCAAGAAACCACAGTCTTTTTCCTCTTTGGGATGCATGTGTTTGTTTGACATGTGTATTTGTTCCATGTATACAGTATGTTCTTAGGGCACACTTAAAAAACTTGACATGCAATGCAGCCCGGGCATGTTCTTGATGTTCATCAGCAGCATGCCAGCATTGGGGGGGCGGGGTGGGGATTTTGGGCCGCATCAGGAGAGCGCTGAGAAACATGCACTCTCCAGGCAGAAATACTTCAATCAGTGGTAATTTTTCATGGAATCATGCCCAAGATGATCAGTGAGATTCACATGGATCAGTAGGGATCTGAAGCCGGATCTCTCTGGGCCAGTCTCTTCTGCTATAACTTTTGCCCCCGACCTTTTCTTCTGTGACAACAGAGGACAATTGATATTAAACACCCCTGAACTTCCTTGAGGCCACAGACTGCCATCTCTCTTCTAGCCTTCCTTATGTTCCGTATTCAACATTTGCTATCTCTCTGGGGTTGTTCTTTTTAAAAAAATGATTGTTCTGTGTTTGTATTCTTCTGAATTCTCTCCACTGCACCCTTCATATATACAGCAAGCACAACTGAACACAACTTTATTTCTGTAGGGAGGAAAAAGATAAAATGTCCCCATATTAATTTGTGTGGGAAACTTTCAGTGCCATCTTGTGGGAAATGTGGTCATTAGCTAAATAAGTGACGTAATAGAGCTACACTTATGAGAAACCAAGGCCAGGAGGCAATTTTAGTTTTAATGAAGCTGCTTGCTCTTTGCTTCGTCGGTTAACTGAAAAGTACAGACATTTTAAAGTGTCACTAAGTATATTACCTTAGGTAATTGTGTTTCAAAATGGACTTCTATTCAGAAAACATTTTTGTTATACACAGGGCTCTTTATGTAGAAAAAGCCCAGCAGGAACTCATTAGCATAATAGGCCACACCCAACAGCAGAAATCCATTAGCATATTAGGCCACACCCCTGACAGCACAGCTCATTAGCACATTAGGCCGCACCCCCATGTTACCAGAAGTGTGGTCATCCAGCCACACCCACCTTTTGCTTCTTATTCTGTTTACCTTGTTTGATGTCAAAACCCAGGGCTTTTTTTGTAGCAGGAACTCCTTTGCATGTTAGGCCACACACCCCTAATGTAGCCAATCCTAATGAGTTTCTGCTGTTGGGTGTGGCCTATTATGCTAATGAGTTCCTGCTGGGCGTGGCCAACTCGGGAGCCAGCCGGAACTCCGTTCCTGTGCGTTCCTGCCCAAAAATAGCCCTGGTTATACAGAGTGGGCTGGAAGAAGACAATCCATCCTCAGTTTTCCTCCCAGAGGGCTCAATTTCAAGTTCTGTGCATACCAAGGTGCTGACCCACAGGGTAGCCCTTCAGCTGAACCATGGGTAACACGGGAGGTTACAAACCATCACCTCCTGGGCCTGCAGCACAACTAACACCACCTGGGTCCAAGCCAAGTCCCTGAATTATTGCCATAGGGGCCTGGCTCAAATCTAACTGGAACCGCACAGGAGATAGCAATGAGTGGGCCTTGCTTTGGGCGAAAAGATTCCTTTGGGCCAGCCCTGTGCCTGTGATCAGTACCCTGTGCTAAGGGTTTGATGATTTGGGAGCCCTTGATCTCAAATGACAAGCCATGCTGCATCACCATGATGTCCATTCCTTCATGTGAAACAAGTTGCACTTGAGAAAATGCATTGTTAAGGTAAAGATGGATTTTCAGTGCAGTCCTAAAGCAGAGTTGCACCCCTCTAAGTCAACTGAAATAAATTAGCTTGGACAGATACACCTCTGGTTAGGATTGCACTGTTAGTGCTGAAGGTGAAGTCACAGCAGATTCACTGATCTAAAAACCCAGGTTTGGCCAGTCTTCACATTTGGCTAACAGGCATACATTCTAGCAGGTCTATGCATGAACACATGAATCTGCCTTATATTGAATCATACCATTGGACTGTCAAGGTCAGTATTGTCCATAGACCAGCCAGCAGCTCTCCAGGGTCTCAGGTGGAGCCGTCTTTCACGTCACCCAGAACCTGATCCTTTTAATTAGAGTTGCTGGGGATTGAACCTGGGACCTTCTGCATGCCAAGCAGATGCTCTGTAATGGAGCCTCTACCCATGGTTTAGCCAGTCTTTCCCACTGCTGTAGGCAGTCATACTGTGTGTGTTAAGTGCCATCAAGTCACTTCCAAGTTATGGAGACTCAGTGACTTAATGACTTCCAAAACATTAACAGCCTTGTTCAGGTCCTGCAAATGGCAGTCAGCCAGTGTTCCCTCTAGGCTGAGTTAGTGTGAGCTAGCTCGCAGATTTTTAGCCTCTGGCTCACACATTCTTGTCTTAGCTCAGGAAGGAGGGCTCCAGAGCAAACTAGTTTCTGCAGTTGCCAAATCGCTCGCTCACAACTTTAATGCTGGTAGCTCACCAAGTAGGATTTTTGCTCACAAGACTCCACAGCTTAGAGGGAACATTGAATCAGACTACCTTTTAATTTTGAAATATATTTTAAAATACTTTAGCATACATACTTTATTTACAAAATCCATCAAATTGCAATTATAGTCAACCATATGCAGAAGCAACAAAACACCGAAACATTGCAGCACTAAACTGTGGTGGCTTCGCTTCATCCCAAAATATGTCATGTCGGTACATTGCAAATGAAGACTGGCTTTCAGCGAAGTTTATTTATCAATGTCCTATTCTGTTTATATTACAGTAGGTCAATTTAGTAATTCTAGCAGTTGTCTGTATGTCTGGAATCCTTTCTGCCTCCTTTCTGAAACTGGAGGAATATCTGATTTCCTCCAGTATGCGGCCAAAGAAATTTTTGGCAGCTGTAATGAGGTTGATAATTAAATCTAAATCAATTTCCTCAAGAAAAGTAAACAGAAGTCTTGTGGCACTTTAAAGTTTTTTTTTTAGCACAGCCTTTCATGGATCAGAGCCCACTTTGTCATATGAATGTGGCGGGTCCTCGTTATACAGATATTTATGTATGTGATTATGAAGAGGATTTTTTAAAAAAAGGCAGGGCCATGAAAAGCAAACATGAGTGACCTTAATTTTCCAATCCACGGCTGCTCTCGGCAAGGTGACCTTGCTTTCTACGCATGCGCATTAGCATTAAGTCTCGAGTTACCAGGATGCAGCTAGCAACCCCCAGGAGAAATCTGGGGCTGCGGCCTGGTACCCTGGCATCACGCCAGCACACTGACATCACTTCCGGTGCAAACCAGAAGTGATGTCTTTAGACACTCCAGCATATACTAAACCAATATGGTTTCACCATAGAGTTTGTAAATGCTAGAGCATCCACTCTATCACTTCCAGTTTTTACTGTAAGTGACATCAGTGCCCCAGTGCTATGCTGGCATGTGCTCCAGCACCCCAGTTTCCTCCCATGGGTGCCTGAGATATCAGTGGACAAAGAGCAGGGATACCAGGAGGTCTCTCGCTACAGGCCTAATTAAGTCTTTCTAAAAAGCTCTAAAAAGGATGGTCCTGTTGGAGCTTGTATGACCCAGCAGGTGGGACTCTGTTATTCTCCTGAGAGTCCTGACCTCATGGTTTGAAGACTAGTTCAGTAGGGAATGATACACAAGGAACAACTGTTTAGTTCACACAGCATCTCTCTTGCAAGTGGAGCCAGGTGGCAGGATGAGGGCAACTGTCTCAAATTCTTTCTGGTCTTTCGTTTCAGGGACGGACAACAGTGCAGAAGAACTGTGCTGACCCTGTGTGGCATGAGCAGGTTATCTTTAAGGAGATGTTCCCACCACTGTGCCGAAGGGTCAAAATCCAGGTGTGGGATGAAGGGAGCATGAACGATGTGGCCTTAGCCACTCACTTCATAGACCTGAAGAAAATCTCAAATGAACAGGATGGTGATAAAGGTACAGAGCAGTGCATGTGTTGGTTTAACAAAGCTTGAACTATCAACAGTTTTTATAGCCAATTTGGTGTGGTGGTTAAGAGTGGCAGACTCTAATCTGGGAGAACTGGGTTTGATTCCCCACTCCTCCACATGCGGCCAGCTGGGTGACCTTCAGTCAGTCACACGTTCTTTCAGAGCTGTTCTCTCAGAGCTGTCTCAGCCCCACTTACCTCACAGGATGTCTGTTGTGGGGAGAGGAAGAGAAGGAGATTGTAAGCCACTCTAAGACTCTAAGTGAAGGGCGAGTATAAATCACTCTTATACTGTAAGGGTGAGGTTTCTGAACCCATGGATAGTTCCTCCAAGTTAGGAGATTCCTGGAGATTTGGGGATACAGCATGGGGAGGAAAGGGACCTCCGCAGGGTATAATGCCCTAGAATCCACCCTTGAAAGCAGCCATTTTCTCCAGGGGAACTAACTCAGTAATCTGGAGATGAGCTGGAATTCTGGGAGATCTCCAGGCCTCTCATGGAGGATGGCAAAAACTATCAAACATCAAACACGGTCTACTTCTAGATGGTGCGAAAAGGCCTAATCAAACTGTGAATGTTTTTAAAGATAGATAGTGCTCATTCTGGAACAAAAATTGTAATTGTGAGTTTGACAAATGAACATGATTCAACTTATGTATGTGCGCTATGATTTACAAATGTACTGTTTGATCTTCAATAAAGTTTATAAAATCTAAAAAAAAAAAAAATGGAGGATGGCAAACCTACTTGGAGGCCTGTTGAAGCCCAATCATGAGAACCTTTTGGAAGGACTGGGAATTTGTTAAAGAAGTACCAAAAGTCCCTGCTGCAGCCTTCACAATTACTCCATATGGCAAGCAATGTTGTCCTGTAAGCTTCAATTTAAGCCTGCTTGTCTAAATGCAGGGCTATTTTTGGGCAGGAACGGAGTTCCGGCTGGCTCCCGAGTTGGCCATGCCCAGCAGGAACTCATTAGCATAATAGGCCACACCCAACAGCAGAAACTCATTAGGATTAGCTACATTAGAGGTGTGTGGCCTAACATGCAAAGGGTTCCTGCTACAAAAAAAGCCCTGGGTTTTGACAACAAGCAAGGTAAACAGAATAAGAAGCAAAAGGTGGGTGTGGCTGGATGACCACACTTCTGGTAACATGGGGGTGTGCCTAATATATTAATATGCTGTGTTGTCAGGGGTGTGGCCTAATAGGATAATGAGTTCCTGCTGTTGGGTGTGGCCTATTATGCTAATGAGTTCCTGCTGGGCTTTTTCTACAAAAAGAGCCCAGTCTAAATGTCTATTGACTTTAGGCATGCCAGCCTGCCAGTTTTAAGTGGCAAGCTGTTCTGCTTACTTTCAAGTAAATTGGCTTGCAAGTAGGCAAATCCTTCCTGTACTGGGCACATTCATTTCTCTTGTCTCTTGTGGTTCAGTGGTGGAGACTCTTTTGCCATGCAGAAGGTCCGAGGTTCAGTCCCTGGCATCTCCAGTTAAAAGATCTTGCAGTGGGTGATGTGAAAGACCTCTGCTTGAGAACCTGGAGAGTCACTGCGAGTCCGAGGAGGCAATACTGTCTGTGGTGGACCAAGGTTCTGATTCAGTATAAGACAGCTTCATGTGGTGTTTTTCCCCCAGGGTTCTTGCCTACCTTTGGGCCTGCTTGGATCAATCTCTATGGCTCTCCCAGAAACCACAGCCTGATGGACGATCACCAGGAGCTCAATGAAGGTTACGGGGAAGGTGTCTCTTTTAGGGGACGGCTCCTAATTGAGCTCGCTGTAGAGATCCTCTCCGGTGGAGCCCACGAGTCGAAGTTATCAAAGATCATCAAGGAGTTAAAGCCATCTTCCAAGGAGAAGGATGCAAAAGGCTCTAAAGGGTCAGGGAAAGATAAAGACAAAGGAGCAGAAGATGGAAAATCATCCGCTGCAGATAAAACAAACTCAACTGATGTGGAAGTGGAGCCATTTGATGTGCCACCTGAGGTAAATATTAAAATTCTTGATGCCAAATGTGGAACTAATTTCCAGAATAAGGTCCTGTGTTTAGAGAATGCCAGGTTTAGATGCCGTAACTTCTCCCCCAAGGAACTCTGGGAATCCTAGTTCTGTCATGGAGGCTTGATCATACCCACTATAAACATTCTTAAACATTGGAATCTCTGCCACTCCAGGTGGTGGCTAGAGATCTCCTGGGATTACAACTGATCTCCAGGCATCAGAGATCACCTGGAGAAAATGGCAACTTGGGAAGGTGGACTTTATGGCATTATACCCAACAGAAGTCCTTCCTCTCCCCAAACCCCATCCTCCTCAGGCTCCACCCCCCCAAATCTCCAGGTATTTCCCAACCTGGAGCTGGCAGGCCTATATGCCACTGGCACTATTTTAGTGACTTCAATGTGTCCCCGGTCACATGGGAAGATTAGATCCGCAAGAGGGACGGATCAGGGGCGCATCAAGCGGGCGCGATCACACCGCGACATCTGGGAAGCGGCGCGCACCCGTCCCTGATCCGTCTCTCTTCCGGCTGAAGATGTGGAGTTAAAATAAACCTGCTAAGCACTACTACCTACTGGAAAATCCGCTGCATGGGCGGCCGTGTGATCGCTGACGCGCCCGTCTCCCGCAGCATGTGAGGTCCTCTGCTGAGCTGCGCAGGCGCACACATGCGCATCAGCCTCGCCTTGCTCTCCTGTCCGTGGCTTCCCCCTTGCATCTTTTTTTTCCTTTGGCCCCCAAAGGGGATTTTTTTATTACATTTTTCTAAAGACTACAAATCTACAACGAAAATAAGGAAAGGGAACTACAATTAGGGATAAGGAAAAGAATACCCACTACTATCTAAAATCCCAAGAGAGGAGATCCTCAGAATCGCTTAAGTACAAAGTCAGTTCTAAACTCGCTAACAATTTTTTGAACTTAGTCAGGTCTGCTAATACAACTTTTGAATCTTAAATTATCTGTTAAAAAGAAAAACCCCAAAGCATCTCATTACAATCAACCCTTTTCAAAGACACAATACAGAGTCCTTCAGCCTTCATTTCTTCTTATCCTGTCTTCTTCGCAGTTTATAAGGACTTTTAGGATCCGCTGCCCCCTTCTCTGTCAGAGAGTCCTCTCCAGAAGACCCCGAGTCCAGCTCGCCACTGGACTTACTGTCCTCTTCATCACCTTTCTCTTGCTCGCCCATCTGGATTTTCAAAAAGTCCCATGCTTTGGAAACAGAGTCAATCTTTTCCTTTTTATCTTGAAGTTTGAAGGTTATGCCCTCTGGATACAACCACCGGTAGCTGATTGCATTTGTTTGAAGAAAAAGGATTAAATCTTTGTATTTCCTTCTCCTTTGTCTTATTTCAAATGGGATGTCTTTAAGGGTCCTGATGGTGCTGTTCCCGATTTTCAAGGTTGTCCGCTTCCCCCTCCCATCTGATTGGGCTGGGGAGCATATGCGCGGTGGCTCGGGGGATCTGTCTGATCCCGCTGCAGCGCTTCTCTTTTGGTGTGGCTCTAAATCCACTTCAGCCGTGCCTTTCCCCCTAGTGTGACCGGGGCCTGTGTGAACCATTCATGTCCTGTGTTATTTGTTCACAATTTTCGACTTAGGAGTGGTTTTGTGAAAAAGACTTGTTCATACGGGTTGGACCCAAGAGTTTGGTTTCTGTTAACAGGAGCCACTTGTGTCAGTAGAATGTAACTCTACTACCTCCTCCTTGCACTATAGTCTACTGACCTCCCCCAAAATGATACGTTGTCCCTCAGAAACAGCCTTTTGTGGGCTTCAGTGGGATGGGGGAGGCAGAAACATTTAGTCTGGAGACAATGTTTTTTTTGTTCATCTCTTTAGCCGCATTCATTCCACAAGGTCATGTATACCAAGTCAGACTGTTGGTCCATCTAGTTCAGGGTTCTCCTGCACTGCAGTCCTGATCTAAACTGGGACATCCTGTGTCTCCTTTTAAAATAAAAACAAGTGTTGGGAGCAATGTTCCCTCTAAGCTGTGGAGTCTTGTGAGCAAAAATTTTACTTTGTGAGCGACTGGCATTAAAGTTGTGAGTGAGCGATTCAGCTACTGCATAAATCAGTTGGCTCTGGAGCCACCCTTCCTGAGCTAAGACAAAAATGTGTGAGCTGGAGGCGAAAAAATTGTGAGCTAGCTCACACTAACTCAGCTTAGAGGGAACACTGGTTGGGAGTTCACCGACAGAACTCCTGGGATGTTTGGCCATTGAGCTGCCACACTGCTAAAGGCTTTGCTCAGGAAACCATAGAACTGCCGCCAGTCAGAGTAGACATTGCTGGGCCAGGTGGGCAAATGGTCTGATGCAGGATAAGATATGGGAGATCTCCAGGTCTCGTCTGGAGATGATATGAAAACCATCTTCAAGTACTTGAAGGGCTGTCACCTAGAGGATGGTGTGGAGTTGTTTCCTGTTGCCCCAGGAGGTTGGACCAGAACCAACGGGTTGAAATTGAATCAAGAGTTTTCGGCTAAACATTAGGAAGAACCTCCTGACATAGAGGTTCCTCAGTGGAACAGGCTTCCTCGGGGGGTGGGGGATGGGGGCTCTCCTTTGTTGGAGGTTTTCAAACAAAGGCTAGATGGCCATCTGATAGCAGTGCTGATTCCGTGAACTTAGGCAGATCACAAGAAGGGAGGGCAAGAAGCATTGCATCAGTGCTTAGTTCTTGTGGCCCTTTCTTGCACACCCAGGGAAATGCTGATTGCCACTTTGTGGTCAGTAAGCCATTTTTCTCCAGGGCAATTTGGCTGGGGATCCTGGAGGGTCCATCCTCCCTCACTGTGTGTGTGTGTGTGTGGAGATATTTGTGAATTTCCTGCATCGTGCCTAATTTGGGCTAGACGACCTTGGAGGTCCCTTCCAACTCTATGATTCTCTTATGTTAAAAAAGCTGTGTGTTCAAAATAATGGAGAGGGGTAGCTTGAGATGGGAGGGAAGGCTGTATGGTGTAGCCCTATCTCGCAGGGCCAGCACTCGGAAGGGAGACCTCCAAGGAAGACTCTGCAGAGGAAGGCACTGGAAAGCCACCTCTGCTCCTCACCTGCCTTGAAACCCCCTTGCTGGGGTCACCATACTTTGGTTGCGACTTGAGGGCACTTTACACGGAGATGTTTTGCATTTCTTATTCTCTGTAGGAGAAAGCAGCAACTAAACATTTAGCAATAGCTAATCACGTGGAATGACTGCATACATATGTTTCATTGCTAGGGTTAATAGTTACAAGAATGGGCACAGTAATGAGACAAATGAAAAATGGAAAAGAACTGTGACAATTTAGCACTTAATAATATATTCATAAATCATAATATACAACAGAAATGTAAATAGAAATAGTGAATGTAGTAGACGGTGGTCTCCGGAATGATGTGCTGTTTCGAAGATGATCTTCTTCTGAACAAGGAGGTGTACATAAACTGTCCTTCAACAATTCATATCTCTTGGTGACGTATTGACAATATACTGTAGATTCACTTCATCATAAAGCTATGCTCACAGCTATGTTCTTCAATGGGCTATGGTTGCTGAATGCTAGGGTTTCCAACTCCAGGGTGGGAAATTCATGGAGACTTGGGGGGTAGAGCATTGAAAGGTGAATTTTGGAACCATGCAGGTCCGTAGCAGGGCATAATGTCACACTGTCCGCACTCCAAAGCAGCCATTCTCCAGGGGAACCATTCTCTATCTTCCGGAGGGGCCATGGCTCAGTGGTAGAGCATCTGCTTAGCATGCAGAAGGTCCCAAGTTCAATCCCCAGCACCTCCAGTTAAAGGATCTAGCAATAGGAGATGTGAAGGACCTCTGCCTGAGACTATGGAGAGCTGTTGCCAGTCTGAGTAGACAATACTGACTTTGACAGACCAAGGGTCTGATTCAGTATAAGGCAGCTTCATATGTGTTCATGTGAAATCAGTTGTAATTCTGGGAGATCTCCAGGTCTGGCAACCATACATATACACATGATGACAGACAGACAGACATTTATTTATTGTATAGAGCCAAAGGCCATCACAAAAGGGGATTAAAAATATAATGGTAAAAAGTCAAACATAATTACAAGAATGGTTTTAAAAATTGTTAGAAGTAAAATGCAGTTGTTTACGAATATCAATATACAGTAAAATTATAAACTTTGAAAATATATCCAGTTAATCATCAGATTCATCTACTGAAGCAGTGGTCTTGGCCCTAATTCTCCTTGCAGCCAAGGCAAAAAGTGAGACTCTATAAGTAACAAATGGATCGGTATCAGATAATAAAAAGACCAATTTATCCAAGCCAGAGGCAGTTTTGTCCCTTTAACAGGTTGTCAAGAAATTTAGTTCTGACTTCTGTATATATAGGGCAAAATAGCAGATAATGAAATATGTCCTCTGGAACTGAAGCACCATATATACAGACACGTAGAGCCATCTGTATTTGAGAAAATCTTCCCTTAAGCAACAACGTCGGCATTGTCTGGAAACGTAGGGAGGTGACTGCCTTTCTAAGATTTGGGGATGGAATGTTTACCAAATAAGATGATCTGAGGTGATCTCTCTTAATTAGCTTAAACCACGGTGAAAATTTAGATTGTAAAGCTATCCAATAAGGCATCACATTTGTACACCCAGTTTCATAAGTTGGAACCGTTGTTCAAAGCCCCCAACAAGTCATCTGGGATAGAATAGCGGGCAAGTATATTATTGTAGCATACTGACCAGATACACATGATGTATTTCTTTAGCTTTCTAGTATGTGTGATTGCCACATACAGGATTTCCATTTTGGCATGCTACCGCAGACATCACTTTCTGTTTGTTTGCAATGGCCCAATAAAAGCTGAAACTTACGGTAGCAAACAAAGCATAACATCGACTGATGTGGCTGTGGGTAAAACACTTTTCTCACAGCTACTGTAGGCTCTGATGTGCATGTGAGTAAGCTGTTGTTCCAAAGAAGCAACAGATTGCACGTTGCTTAGAAATGCGAGAACCAAGGGCTAAAATTAACACGGCTCCTTTCTTCATAAGATAATTTCAGAAATTACCTGTCATCATAGATCGTACTAAGTACTATAAATCTGTTCTGTTCTCCCCATCCCACCCCCTGCTAGATCCATGAGGAAACATTTGAAGACTTTCTTCTATTTGGGGCATTTTTCGAAGCAACAATGATTGACAGAAAGGTTGGAGA
Organism: Gekko japonicus; assembly: GCF_001447785.1. NCBI lineage: Eukaryota > Metazoa > Chordata > Lepidosauria > Squamata > Gekkonidae > Gekko > Gekko japonicus. Next base: position 508,541 of record NW_015161430.1, read on the forward strand.
TAAACCGATAAGCTTTGAAGTTTCTGTTGGTAAGTGTGTATAATTCTTTTGCAGTCATGTGGTTAAACGTCTCCAAGCTGAGGTTGCTATTTTCTGGTGGTCTTTGCCAAAAATGTTCTGGGGACCCTGTTTCAAAGCTAAATTCCTTTCTCCACCATTCCCCCATGTTCATTCAGTCTTCTGGTCCAAGGTATATATATTCACTGGTGTGGAGAGAAGGATGTGGAATGTGTACTGGTGTCAGTGGAAGCTACAGTTCGTACACTGGTGACATACATTTCCAGCACACATGCATGACTACCAAGATACTAATATAAATGTGTTTTAAGAAAGTGAGGGGCTGTGGTTCAGTGACAGATCACCTACTTTGCATGCAGAAGGTCCCAGATGCAGTCGCTAACATTTCTGTTTGAGAGAACTCAGGTAGCAGGTCTTGGGAAAGCATTTCGCTTCCTAAGACCCTGGAGATCCACTGCTGCCTGACTAGACAATGCTGTACAAGGTGACCCAGTATTTTAACTTGAAAGCATCTTGACATGACATAGATCTAGAAAAGTCCTTTCCAGAATTGGTTTCGTGTGCTCTGAGCAAGGAAGTTCACTTCTGGGTGATGCTCGAACTTCCCCTAATATCTGTGGTAAAGACCACAGAGATATTGAGAATTTCCTAGAGTATCACTATGGAGGCCATTTCCCGGCCATTTTTTTCTCCTGCTCCTCAGTATCTCATGGGTGGGGGAATTGGGGTCAAGGGTAGGGGTTTACTCACCATGGTAAGTGTACCAGTTATACCACATATTACAGTGGAAATTAATGTTATCCAGCATCAAAGAGTACCAATAAATTGTGCCTAGATCAAAATTCATGATCAACTTGGAGGGTCCTGTTCAAGCAGAACCTCTGTAGGATAATAATTCCCTCAGGATAATAATTCCCTCTGTGAATGGGGGAAACATTTCAGTAACATTAGTGAAATGTGTCAGTCTTATGCCATCAAGTTTCGCCTAAAGCAAAATATGATTTGAATTTGGAGGGTCTTGCTGCAGTAATCTACAGGTATTTTGAGGACTGTTTAAAGAATTCCAGGAAAATAAGAAAAATCTGTGCAGGGAATTTTTGGATAAATGGTGGGATGTATCACTGACTTCCCACTTCCACATCTTGCTTTGGTCCACTGAACCAACTGAAATCTTGTTATTGTGGACTGGCAGACCCTCAGGGACAGCCCTGAGGGCAAAATGGGGGCCTGCAAATGTGTGTGTGGAGAATTGGCAGAAATCTCTGTCCCTCTTCCAAAGACTTGAGTGCCATTAGATCTATGGCAGTACGTGGCCAGATACATACTAATATGGGCAGAATGGTTACACAAGGTGTCAGATAAGTGCCTTTTTCTCTCACACACTATTTAGGCCATGTATGAATGTTGTTAACCCACAGCAGAACTCTGAGGAGAAATCAAATACTGATGTGTAGCCACCATAAGTTTTATATGTGTGGTGCAGCTGGTCTCTCTTCAAAGTTTTGTGAAAGCTTTCCAAAAGGATGTAGTGATGTCCATAGGCATAGACAGTTTTAGGGTTCCCAGCCTCCAGTTGGGGCCTGGAGATCTCTCACTTTTACAACTGATCTCCAGCTGACAGAGATCAGCCCCCCTGGAGAAAATGGCTGCTTGGAAGGGTGGACTCTATGGCATTGTACCATGCTGAGGCCCCTCCCCTCCCCAAACCCCGCCCTTTCCTGGATCCACCCCCAAAGTCTCCAGGTATTTTCCAACCCAGACCTGGCAACCCTAGACAGTTTTAAAAGGGGATTAGACAGATTCATGAAGGATAATAAGTCTAGCAGTGGCTGCTTGCCATGGTGGCTATGGGGAACCTCCACATTCAGAAGCACTAAGCCTCTGAATCCCAGAGCCAGGAAGCAACATCAGGGGAAGGCCTTGGCCTCTGTGCCCTGCTGTTGGCCCTCCAGAGGAACTGGTTGGCCATGGCCACTGTGGGAGATAGGATGCTGGACTAGATGGACCATTGGTCTGATCCAGCAGGGCTCTTCTTATGTTCTTAACAAATGCTTTCTGGTTTTGCTCTACTCTCTCTGTGACAGGGTGTCCCTCCAATGCAGAGTAATGAACAAATTAAAGGTATCTATTTAGTTGTTAGGGAAGCAACTCTGAGTGTTCTGCCAGCACAATGATGTAAAACATGATATATTGGCACTCGGTCAACATTAGTCTTGTCTTCCGGATGAAGAAGGCATTCTGAATGCAAACTTCGGGGGGGGGGGATCTAATGTTTCATTACAAAAGGGCACTCTTTTTCCCACCAAATAATATTGTCCTGCCCTGCCTGGAATATTTCTTCTGGTTTAGATACAAAGGAGCAGCCGTACATTAAGATTCTGTGTGTTCATGAAATTGTCTGGGTGTTCCTTTTCAAGGAACTATGTATAGAAGGAAAGGCCCCATAGACAAACAAAGGCAATGTCTAATATTTATTTAAGCACAGACTTGGGAGAGGCTGAATTCCTAAGAGCCTCATTTGTGTATTTGCAGAATAAAGAGCAAGCATTAGTGCTATATATAAGACTTCTCCTGGGTGTGGGAAGAGTTGAAATATGGATGCCAAAGGGCCATTATCTCTGCATAACAGACTCATCATGTACCATTTCCTGGATTGTTTGGACAGTGGCTCTGAGATGGGGACATCCTTCAGCATGCACATACAGGAGCCTCGTTTGGCTGTTTCAGGTGCCCAACGAAGCTCAGAGTCTTAGTTCACTTTTAAATCAGACTTCTGTCTCCACTAGAGGCGCTCCCAGTCCTACAGAACTCAACCTCTTCATAGGACTTGTTGGCAGAGAGCCACATGATTCCCGTAGGGTTGCCAGGCAGAAGAATTGGGGTCAGGAACATGGGGGGAGGCATGTGATGTCAGCTGCATCCCTATGTCACTTCTGGGGAAATCCCAGAAGTGACATAGGGTAGCTCAGGGCTAATTTTGGGCAGGAACGCACAGGAATGGAGTTCCAGCTGGCTCCCAAGTTGGTCATGCCCAGCAGGAACTCATTAGCATAATAGGCCACGCCCAACAGCAGAAACTCATTAGGATTGGCTACATTAGGGGTGTGTGGCCTAATATGCAAAGGAGTTCCTGCTACAAAAAAGCCCTGGGTTTTGACAACAAACAAGGTAAACAGAATAACAAGCAAAAGGTGGGTGTGGCTGGATGACCACACTTCTGGTAACATGTGGGTGCGGCCTAATGTGCTAATGAGCTGTGCTGTCAGGGGTGTGGCCCAATACGCTAATGAGCTCCTGCTGTTGGGTGTGGCCTATTATGCTAATGAGTTCCTGCTGGGCTTTTTCTACAAAAAGAGCCCTGGCCGGTAGCTCTAGGAATTGCCAGAAATTGTATTTTGAAACCATAGAGCAGGGGTCGCCGATCTGGTGCCATGGGTACCATGGTACTCTTCAGCTCCTTTCCTGATGTTCATCTAGTGTTTTTAGAAAGTGTGCAGGGCCAAGTAGGGCATTGGCCCAGTAGGGCTTCTGATTGGCATTTGGAGATTTGATTCGCTGTGCAGATTTTAAAAAACAATTGCTTTGACAGCAGCTCCCACCACAGCATAGGAATCGTCACTGTGTGACTGAAGGTACGCTGTGGCAGCCATTTTTCGGCTGGCTCCACCTCCTCCAGCAGCCATTTTGTGGCAGCCATTTTGTAGCTCTGCCCATCATGCTGTGTCAGAGTTCCAAAGATGCCCGCAGGCTCAAAAGGGTTGGGGACCAATACTCCCTCTAAGCTGTGGAGTCTTGTGAACAAAAATTCTACTTTGTGAGCTACTGGCATAAAAGCTGTGAGCGAGCGATTTGGCTACTGCATAAATTAGTTTGCTATGGAGCCATCCTTCCTGAGCTAAGGCAAAAATGTGTGAGCTGGAGTCTAAAAAACTGTGAGCTCGCTCACACTAACTCAGTTTAGCGGGAACACTGTTGGGGACCCCTGCCATAGAGCTTCTGGCTCTTCCTAGAGCTACTCTCTATCCCTTCCATGGTTTTTTCCCCTGCAAGCGATGTAGTCATGCAGCCAACATCAGCAGCTTTTAAATAATTTCCACCACTGATGCTTGGAGTGTTGGCAGGCAATGGAAGCTGAGGGTGGAGGATGCCCCACCCTGAATGTAGAACTGGCAAACTTAGCTTCCAGTCACTTTCTGCTCCAGCTCATACCTCACTGAGAACTCCCTGACCCTTAATCGGAATTAAGAAGGGACTGTGCTATATACCTTCCAGTAGATTTTATAGTTTCAGTTCTTGGGTTGGATCCAGCAAATCCGTTCTGTTAGGAGAGGCACTTTCCTCTGGTGGAAGGAGCTTTCTCCTAACTCATAGCACTCAGAAGAGCTTGATATAGAGAAAGGTGTCTTCTGCTGGGTAAAGAGTCTCAATTGCAGAGTGGATCTGCAAGATCCAACCCTGTTTCTTTACTAAAAGTCTTTTTAGGCAATCATTTTCTGAGTAATAAATACATAGGGTGTTTTCAGTAGTTACAGGGGATCCAGAAGTCCTTTACTAGGAAGTACTTCTGTTGCAGGAAAATCACATTTTTCCTCCATTAAAAAGACAATATTTAGTTGTTGGGAAAATGGGGTGTCAATCCCCTGACTCTATCCAAGCGACCGCTTCCATTGTGCTGGTGAGGTGACAGATGCGATGTGTATTTTGAAGTTAAAATTTCAAATGATTTCCTTGTAAATGACTTGCTCATTTGATCTCATTAGTGCTCTTCTGTAGAGCAAATTTTTATAGGGCAATAAACAAATATAGCTAATTTACTTCAATTAAGTGAGGATGGCTATGAAACAAACAGTCTGCATCCACTGGCATTTGCTTCCAGGGTGACAGTTTCGTACCGGCTGTTGTTTTTGTGTCAAAGCCAAAAGGGTGTAAGGGGAAAAGGATGTTTAGGAAGGTGGCCTGTGAAAGTGCTTTCTTCCTCCACTGATGAAAACAGATGGCATTTTTTATCTATGTTATTTAGGATGCACCTTTCTCGTTGAGACTAAAGACGAATTACACGGCGTAAGCCAGTTTGGTGTAGTGGTTAAGTACACGGACTCTAATCTGGGAGAACTGGGTTTGATTCCCTACTCCTCCACTTGCACCTGGCTGGATGACCTTGGGCAAGCCATAGTTCTGCCAGAGCTGTCCTTGAAAAAGAGCAGTTTCTGTCAGAGCTCTCTCAGCCCCATCCACCTCACAGGGTGCCTGTCTTGGGGTGAGGAAGGGAAAGGAGTTTGTAAGCCGCTCTGAGACTCCTCCGGGTAGTGAAGGGTGGGGTATAAATCTAATCTCCTCCTCCTCCTCTTCTTTTTCTTCTTCTTCTGGATCAATGGCAGGCACATTCAATAAACAATGCAACACAGATGGGAGTGCAAACATTTGAAAACAAGCAGAAATCTGAAACAGAGCTGAAACAAACTTAAGAATATAAGAGAAGCCATGTTGGATCAGGCCAGTGGCCCATCTAGTCCAACACTCTGTGTCATGCAGTGGCCAAAACCCAGGTGCCGTCAGGAGGTCCAGCAGCAGGGCCAGAAGTCCAGAAGCCCTCCCACTGTTGCCCCACCCCAAGATCCAAGAATACAGAGCATCACTGCCGCAGACATAGCTAAACCTTGTGGCTAATAGCCATGGATAGCCCCCTGCTCCATATGTTTACCCAATCCCCTCTTGAAGCTGTCTATACCTGTAGCCGCCTCCACCACTTCCTGCGGCAGGGAACTCCACATGTTAATCACTCTTTGGGTGAAGAAGTACTTCCTTTTATCTGTTCTAAGCTTGTGGCTCATTAATGTTATGGAGTACCCACAAGTTCTTGTATTGTGAGAGAGGGAGAAAAGTGCCTCTTGAAACAAAGCATAAGCATTTAAGCATGACACATTAAATGAAATTACCTAGCAGGAGCATACTTACAGAAACAGAGGGTACACAGTAGTGTAGTCTGCAGTCCCAATCGTTTTAGCAAAGCATCTTTCTGAATCATTTCCATACAGTACAGTACTGTTCAGGGCAGATTGGCTATTTAACTTACAGAGAAAGTTGTCAGTGGGCCACTGCCCTGGAGGGCTGAGAAAATACAGAGCCACGCCCCAGCAACTCCATCACCACTATGTGGGCCACTAAGCTCAGTGCTTCAACAGCAAGAAGAATTGGTGCCATCTCATCAGCTGCTCCTGCCTGCAGTGCGGTGCAGGTGGACGCAACCAGTGAGCAGACATTGAAAAATAAGCCCCACCGCAATCAGTGGGCCATGCTCCTAGGTGAGTGGGGATAGCATTGAAAATGAAGATAGGAAATAGTGTAGGTTTGGTGTAGTGGGTAAGAGTTTGAACTCGTATCTGGGAGACCCAGGTTCGAATCCCCACTCGTGCCATGGAAGCTTGCTGGGTGAACTTGGGCTAGTCACACTCTCTCAGCCTAACTTACCTCACAGGGTTGTTGTGAGGGTAAAATGGAGGAAAGGGGAATGATGCAAACCACTTTGGGGAGAAAGGTGAGGTATAAATGAACTAACTAACTAACTAAATAACAATTGCTTCAGATAACCGAAAAATAAAGCCATTGTTATCTGTGGGGGTCTTACTCGTTTTCCTTTTGTTCCATCATGTTGGGTAAAGCAGGTTTTGCATGTTTTTGTAGTTTCAGAACCCTGAGAAACCTGTTTGACCAGAGAGACAGCAGAGCAAAAAGGGTATGCTTTATGCTGTGATGGCTCTGTCAAATCTTCTCTAACTTCCTGGAAATGGTTGTAATGGAAATGCTGCCTTCTGGCCTCCAGTAGAGAGAACAGCAGCATTTCTATGACTCTATTATCTGCTAAAGGGCGTTAAGAACATAAGAACATAAGAGATGCCAATGTTGGATCAGGCCAAAGGCCCATCCAGTCCAACACTCTGTGTCACACAGTGGCCAGAAATACCAGGTGCCATCAGGAGGTCCACCAGTGGGGCCAGGACATTAGAAGCCCTCCCACTGTTGACCCCCCCCCCCAGTTGATGATCTGGTGATATTTCTTGTGCTGGCTGAAGATGCTTGCTCATACACTAACCATGTTACACTTTTCCTGGGTCTGCTCAACAGATGAGGTTAGGGTTGCAAACTCCAAGTTGGGAAATATCTGGACATTTGGGGGTGGAGCCTAGGGAGGGTGGAGTTTGGGGAGGGGAGGGATCTTAGAAGGGTATAATGCCACAGAGTCCACCCTCCAAGGCAGCCATTTTATCTACAGTAACTGTTCCCTATAGTCTGTGTAATGTATTCTTAGCTGCCATGAGTACATTAGGATGTATGGGAAACCTCCCATAGGGAAGCAATGTTAAGCTTCGTCTTGGACAGAGGATTCTCGTCCAAGACTCACGACCCAATCACATTCAAGTGCTGGAGGAAAGCTTCAAACTAGAAGAAGAAGAAGACGAAGAGATTGGATTTATACCCCGCCCTTCACTACCCAAAGGTGTCTCAGAGAGGCTTACAAACTCCTTTCCCTTCCCCTCCCCACAACAGACACCCTGTGAGGTAGGTGGGGCTGAGAGAGCTCTGAAAGAAATGGATATTTTTCAAGAACAGCTCTTATCAGCACTACGGCTTGCCCAAGGTCATCCAGCCAGGTGCAATGGGGAATCAAACCAGTTTAGAGTCCACGCACTTAACCACTGCACCAAACTGGCTCTCAACTATCCGCCTTGGTGGCCTTGATTGGACAGAAAAGCAGGATACACATTTTGTGAATAAAGAAATAAACTTTGCTGACCAGAGTGACAGGAGACATGTCATTGTCTGCCTGCAGACACCACTGAAAGACCATGAATTTCTAATGCTCTCTCGTCACAAGAATATCTGGCCCTGGAGCAGCTGCTCCTGGAATTATCTTCTGCTGCCTAGGGAGGTGGGGATGGAGTTGTGTGCAAAATGCTATTGTCTTTCTCCATCTGCTGACATTTATATTATGGTAATGTTCAGTCCAAATGGCTAGGTGAAGCCCTCATATGAAGCTGAAGATCTATTTGAATCAGTCCTGAAAAATTAGGCAAGATGCGGCCTCAGAGACAGGATTCAATGAAGCAGACACTTTCAAAAGTTCAGACCTTTAAAACTGCTTCATACTGTCTCTTTTAAGCAGGATAGGCCTAATTAGAACCCCCCTTTTGTCCATTGCCTTACTTCACAACACTGTCTCGTTCGATTTCTCCTTTCCCAGAGGATGTAGTGATGGCCGCAGGAATAAACAGCTTTAAAGGGGGATTAGACAGATTCATGGAGATTAGACAGATTCATCAATGGCTTCTAGTCATGGTGACTGAGGGAATCCCCCATGTTCAGAGGCACTAAACCTCTGAATCCCAGAGCCAGGAGGCAACCTCAGGGGAAGGCCTTGGTCTCTGTGTCCTGTTGTTGGCCTTTCAAAGAACCTGGTTGTCCCCTATGTATCCTGAATTAGATGGACCTATTGGTCTGATCCAGCAGGGGTCTGTTCTTACAAGCCTGGTTTTTGTACACCCAGGGAATTTTGGCAACGTGATTGATGGCGTGTCACCAGGAGCTGGAAGCAAGAAGAAGGCCCACGAAGGAGAAGAGGAAGAAAGTGCCCCATTACTACATGAAGGTTCGGGAGAAACTGCACATGACATTGCAATGCCACTGGTATCTACCACGCACCCTGAGAAACCACTGGTCACTGAAGGAAACAGGTGAAGTTTCTGAAGTTTATACTCTTTCTTCAACCTCTGGCCTTTGTTCTGCATCTCTAGAACCAGGATTCTGTGTATGATAGACAGGTGTATCATAGGCAGGTGCCCCTAAGATGGTGTGACCACTTCATAGGGGTGGTGTCAGTGTTTTCTTGCTCCCATTCAACTCATTTTTTGCCTGTATCAGGGGGTCCCCAGCGTTTTCCAGCTTATGGACATCTTTGGAATTCCGTCCCAGGAGGAGGAGCCAGATGTAAAATGGCTGCCACGGTGAAGATCCTTGTGTTGTGGTGGCAGCTGCTGCCAAAGCAACAGCCTATCAGAATTCCAGTGGCCAATCAGAGCCCTTGCTGGGCAAAAGCCCCACCTAGCCCAGCCACTTTCTAAAAATACTTGGCAGGAACAAGGAAAGATGTGGGCAGGCACCATGGCACCCATTGGCACCATGTTGGGGACTCCTGGCCTATATCTTGATGGGATGGGGGGGTGAGTGCATCCATCTACCATCCATAGCATAAGGCATAGACTCATGGTCCAACAAAGTTAGGAGCATTAGCCCCATCGGAATGAGTAGGATTAGTATGAATACTGATAGCCCAAGACCCAAAGAGGCAGGATGCTGGAGGTTCTGTGAACAGAGCACCCACTGTTAATTTTTCTCTAAAAAAATCAGCTGAGCAGGAACTAGATTTTGATCAGGATCATAATGCAACAGGAGAGAGGTTTTCAGGCTCTCCCCCATGCTAGTTTTCCTTGAAGGGGAACCATAAAAGTACTGATAAGGGTACCTTTATGTTTGTCCAATGAGGAAGGAGCCATGGCTCAGTGACAGGATCTGCTTTGCATGCAGAAGGTCCCACGTTCTATACTTGGCTTCTCCAGTTGAAAGGACCAAGTAGAAGGTGGCGGTGAAAGACTTCTGCCTGGTACCTTGGAGAGCTACTGACAGCCAGTGTAGTGGACCATTCGTTCCCTCCCAACCTTTTCAGTATGGTGATCCACAAGTCCATATTTACTAGGTATGGACACCCACCCAAGGCTGGTCCAAGGTTTTTTTTTTTAAGCACCCTAGGCAAACTTGACCTTGGCACTCATCTAGTCCAGCATTCCATTTTCTACAGTTTCCTTCTTCTGGCTTCTGCTGTACATTGACTAGTTGATGGATGGCTTTTTCCACACATGATTGTTGCAAAGGGTAGGGGAGGTGAGAATGTGAGAATCTGGCAAGGAGGAAGAGGAGAGAAAGAGAGCAACGGAAAGGGAAGGGGCTGGCCTGCAACCCACTTTCAGAGGCTTCACGACCCACTTTTGGGTCCTGACTCACAGGTTAGGAAAACTCTGCAGTAGGCAATGCTGACCTTGATAAACCATAAAAACATAAGAGACGCCAATGTTGGATCAGGCCAAAGGCCCATCCAGTCCAACACTCTGTATCACACAGTGGCCAGAAATACCAGGGGCCATCAGGAGGTCCACCAGTGGAGCCAAGACATTAGAAGCCCTCCCACTGTTGACCCCCCCCCAAGCACCAAGAAGACAGAGCATCAATTGCCCCAGAGCCCCTATCTATACCTTGTGGCTAATAGCCACTGATGGACCTCTGCTCCATATGCTTATCTAATTCCCTTTTGAAGCCGTCCATGCTTGTAGCCACCACCACAACCCCCCCCCAAGCACCAAGAAGACAGAGCATCAATTGCCCCAGAGCCCCTATCTATACCTTGTGGCTAATAGCCACTGATGGACCTCTGCTCCATATGCTTATCTAATTCCCTTTTGAAGCCGTCCATGCTTGTAGCCGCCACCACTTCCTGTGGCAGTGAATTCCATGTGTTAATCACTCTTTGGGTGAAGAAGTACTTCCTTTTATCCGTTCTAACCCGACCCCTCAGCAATTTCATGGGAGTGCCCACGAGTTCTTGTATTGTGAGAAAGGGATAAAAGTACTTCTTTCTCTACCTGCTCTATCCCATGCATAATCTTATAAACCTCGATCATGTCTCC
>NW_015161430.1:520344-527754 GCF_001447785.1 Gekko japonicus
CCTGGGATCCCAGATCACCGCAGACTGTGACAGCAGCCATGAAATTAAAAGACGCCTGCTCCTTGGGAGGAAAGCGATGGCGAACCTAAACAGCATGATAAAAAGCAGAGGCATCACCCTGCCAACAAAAGTCCGCATGGTCAAAGCAATGGTATTCCCAGTAGTCATGTATGACTGCGAGAGTTGGACTATAAGGAAGGCCGAGCGCCGAAGAATAGATTCTTTTGAACTATGGTGCTGGAAAAGACTCTTGAGATAGAGACATCACCCTGCCAACAAAAGTCCGCATGGTCAAAGCAATGGTATTCCCAGTAGTCATGTATGGCTGTGAGAGTTGGACTATAAGGAAGGCCGAGCGCCGAAGAATAGATTCTTTTGAACTATGGTGCTGGAAAAGACTCTTGAGAGCAATGCTCCCTCTAAGCTGTGGGGACTTGTGAGCAAACCTTCTGTTTTGTGAGCTACTGGCATTAAAGTTGTGACCGAGCAATTGGGCCACTGCATAAATTAGTTTGCTCTGGAGTCATCCTTCCTGAGCTAAGACAAAAATCTGTGAGTCGGAGGCTAAAAAACTGTGAGCTAGCTCACACTAACTCAGCTTAGAGGGAACACTGCTTGAGAGTCCTTTGGACTGCAAGAAGATCAAATCAGTCAATCCTAAAAGAAAACAACCCTGACTGTTCCCCTGGAAGGCCAGATAATGAAACTGAAGCTCAAATACTTTGGCCACCAAATGAGAAGGGAGCACTCACTGGAGAAGACCCTGATGCTGGGAAAGATTGAAGGTCAAAGAAGACGGGGACAGCAAAGGATGAGATGGTTAGACAGTGTCATAGATGCAATGAACATGAAGTTGAGCAAACTTCAGAGGACGGTGGAAGACCGGAAGGCCTGGCGTGATCTGGTCCATGGGGTCGTGAAGAGTCGGACTCGACTGTGCGACTGAACAACAAATACCTTTGGGCTGCCCTTGAAAACAGTTCAGAAACTTCAATTGGTGCAAAGTGCAGTGGCCGGGCTACTCTCAGGAGTTGGTTGCAGGGACTATATCAACCCTGTGCTGAAAGATAGGCACTGACTATTCATCTGTTACTGAACACAATTCAAAATGCTGGTTTGGTGAGCCAGTTTGGTGTAGTGGTTAGGAGCGCGGATTCTAATCTGGGAGAACCAGGTTTGATTCCCCACTTCTGTACATGCAGCTGCTGGTGAGACCTTGGGTCAGTTACAAATTCTTTCAGAGCTGTTCTCTCAAGGGCAGTTCTTGAGAGAGCTCTCTCAGCCCCACTGACCTCACAGGGTGTCTGTTGTGGGGAGGGGAAGGGAAAGGAGATTGTAAGCTGCTCTGAGACTCCTTCAGGTAGTGAAGGGTGGGGTATAAATCCAATCTGCTCCTCCTCCTCTTCTTCTATTTCTTCTTCTTCTTCTTCCCCCCTTTAAGGCCCTAAATGGCTTCAGGCCAGCATACTCGAAGGACCATTTCTTTCCATATTGTCCATCCCATCAGTTAAGATCTGCTTCTCAAGTCCAGCTCAGCGATGAGGTAGATTGCAACCGGAGACGGGTTTCTTTCTGAGGTGGCACGATGCCTTTGGAACGTCCTCCCCCATGAGGCTCACCTCACACCTACTTTACTTTCATTTAGACACTAGGCTGAAACACATCTTTTTATTCAGGCTTTTAATCAGAGGTTTCTTATCTGCTTTTGAATGGTCTGCCCTATTTTATGGGTACTTTTTAATACTGCTTATATCTAATGGCTTGTGTTTTATACAATGGTTTTTCAGCTGTGAGGTGCCTCAAGCAGGACTCTGTGGAAGCAGCATAAACGTATTCTAAACAAATACGTCATAAATCATTAAAAAGTACTGTCGCGACAATCTAAAACAAACCATTTAAAGGTAGCAAAAATGCAGTGAAACACAATAACAGGCAACTGCAACCAAAGAAAACAAGCAACTCTAAAGAGCCTCTAGGAAAAGTAATTTTATTCACATTTCACCAGGAGGCCACAAGAGAGGGGGATGTCATAGAGTTGGAAAAAGTACAGAAAAGGGTGATCAAACTGGACACCCTTCAGTCTGGTGAAAGCCAGTTTGCTGAAGTGGAGAGCCGGTTTGGTGTAGTGGTTAAATGTGTGGACGCTAATCTGGGAGAACCAGGTTTGATTCCCACTCCTCCACTTGCAGCTGCTGGATGACCTTGGGCAAGCCATAGTTCTGTCAGAGCTGCTCTCTCAAGGACAGTTCTGAAAAGAGCTCTCTCAGCCCCACCTACCTCACAGAGTGTCTGTTGTAGGGAGGGGGAAGGGAAAGGAGATTGTAGGTTACTCTGAGACTCCTTCGGGTAGTGAAGGGCAGGGTATAAATCCAATCTCCTCCTCCTCCTCCTCCTCCTTCTCTACAAGGAGAAGTGTCTAGGACTTCTCTAGGACTTAAGTGTTAAGGACTTTTTATGGCAGAGAAAAGGTAACTAGGAACATAGTAGAAATTTGAAAAAATTATGAATTTGCAGGGGTTCCTATGGGTCCCCTTGCATAGTCCTTGAATTTGGGATTGCCCAGTGAAACTAAATGCTATTTCTCAACCCCAAACAAGCTCATGGGGCTGCAGTTTGTTCTATTAGACACTCACAGGACTGATACAGGACCTGTATGCTTTACCCCAAAGTAGCCAGTAGGAGCCCTGTACAATCATTTTGGGTTGGGAAATAGTGCTCCCATGCTGTGTCCTTGTTCTGAACTGGAGTCCTCCGTGCCAGCTATTTTTGTTAAAGTTCTGGGACATAAAATGGCCCAGGAGCAAGCCATGTGGCCTTGTGAGCTAGGAGTGCAGGGGCCACTCAGCTCAGGCCCTGCCAGTAGCATTGACAATGGGCATCAGCTTACCTGTTGCCTCCTTCTGCACTGTCACCAACTGGCAGGAGGAGGTAATGGATGAACTGACATTAGTCATCTTCGCTGCTGAAGGATCTGAGCCAAATATCCCCTGTGACACCAGCAGAGCCACCGGGCATGGCTCTGCTTGTTCCAGGCCAGCAGCATCCCTACAAGGCAATGGCATGGCCAGGAATTTTCCTGAAATGTTCAATGGTCAGTCCCCCTCTGCATGGAACGCCAACATCTTATGCAGTTTGGTCTTCTGTTTGCTACTGCATAAAGTGTAGGTACCTGTGATCCGGTGGGGGGCTCCTGGATCTGTCCCTGACGTGATGAGGTCACCCGGAAGTGACGTCACTGCATTGCTAATGTTGGGAGTGACGCTTTAGGTTTTGGGCAAAATTCTATGGGTTTTTTGGCTTCAAAACCATAGAGTTTGCCCAAAAACTAGAGCCTCACTCCCGACATTGACAATGTGATGACATCACTTCCGGGTGACCTCATCACACTGGGGACATCGCCTGGTGATGTCCATGTCTGGAGGTGGGGATTCCCCTGCCAGCCAGCTGGCCGGCAGCAGATTTAAGCCCCTAAAATTAGGGGAACCCCTGTCTGGATCGGGGGTCTGGCAACCCTAGATATAGCAAGTAAAACACAACCCTCAAGCAGTCCAAACTGAGGTTAGTCACTTCCAGTGTCCCTTGACTAATAAAGTCAAGATACAAGTCCACTAGCACCTTAAAGACCAATGAGGTTTCCGGGATATAAGCTTTTGAGAGTCGAAGCTACCTTTGTCAGATCACTGATGAAGACAACTTTGACTCTTGAAGGCTTATACCTTGTTGGTCTCTAAGGACTTTTGGCCTCTACTGGACTCGAATCTTGCTTTTGTACTGCAAACCAGCACAGCTACCCACCTGAAACTAATGAGGTCAAGCTCTGAATCTTCCATTTGTGAAATGCCTTCAAGTAATTTTATGGACCGCACATAAAACTGTGTGCTGATGAGCCCTAGCGCAGTTCAATTAGTCAACGGAGAGGGTAAGAAATTAGCAGCCTGGAAGCAGTTGAACAGGTGAGAAACATTCCGACTGCCAGTAACGAAGGAAAATGGCCTCCGGAAACCTCTTGCTGCCAGGACAGGCCGTGGAATGAAAACAGCCGGCCATAAGCATGGCATGTGGTGTGTTTCATACAGCCTCCGGCCAAAGTTGGTGTCTCACATTGTGCAGGGAATTTTACTTTGCAAGCAGCGGCCGGGGGGGGGGGGGGGGGGAGAGAAAGAAAGGAAAAGGTGCAAAGCAAGGAATTTTTGCATACATTAAAAGAGAGAAAATATTATCAGGGATAGAATAATATCTGCCATTTTTACCACTGAGGCAATCCCGAAACAGCTAAATAAACTAGGATTGCCAAATTGTTTTTAAAAAATCAAACAGATGCTGTTCAGTTCTCAGAGTCATTCTTTTGTACAGATTGAATGCATTCTGAGGGAAGCGGCTTATTCTTAAAAGAAGAGGGCCTCCTAAACATATGGGAGGCAGTTGGGTGTGTCCTTGCCTGGTCTGAAAGTTTGCTGCTGCTTTATCTGTCTGCTAGACAAGTTCTGCCTGTACACACACATGGACACATGAAACTGCCTTATACTGAATCAGACCATCAGTCCATCAAAGCCAGAATTGTCTACTCAGACTGGCAGCGGCTCTCCAGGGACCTTCTGCATGCCAAGCAGAGGCTCTGCCTTTGAGCTACATGAGATGGATGGACTCCATCATGGTCCATGGAAGCCTTTGGTCCATCAGAGTCAGTATTGTCTACATTGACTTTGTATTTAAACATAAAACTTAATAAAAAGTATTGCACACACAAAAAAAGGTCAGTATTGTCTACTCAGATGAGTAGCGGCTCTCCAGGGTCTCAGGCTGAGGTCTTCCATATCACCTCCTACCTGGTCCTTTTAACTGGGGATGGCAGGGATTGAACCTGGGACCTTCTGCATGCCAAGCAGATGCAGGAGCGCACAGGAACAGAGCTCCAGCAGTAAAGAGCCCAGGGGGTGGGCACATGCAACAAGCCCCACCCCCTGCTCCCAGCAGCCCTCAGTCAGAGCAAGAAGCAGCCAGGTAAGTTGCAGAGCCTCCCCCTGCCCCCCCCCATCCAAAAAAGTCCAGTGGCACCTTTAAGACCAAGTTTTATTCAGGTACAAGCTCTCCATCCTCTGCAAGGACAAATCTGCACGTTCCCCCCCCCCATAGCTAGCAATCCAAAACAGTCCAGTGGAGCCTGAGCGGTGGGTGTTGCCTTCTTACACACTTCCAGTGATGTCAGGGGGTGTGGCATATGCAAATAAGTTATGCTTATGATGTATGCTAATGAACTCCTGCACCTCTTTTTCTACAAAATGACCCCTGCTCACAAGACTCCACAGCTTTTTCCTAGCAGCCTGTATGCAGACAACAAGGCATGCTAGAGATGGGTACATGGTTTCCAAAACCAGAAGCCTTTCAGTTGTATTCCACACATGAGGGGAAGAGAGAGGGAGGAACAGGGAGGAGAGTAAGCGCATCCAAGCATAACAAGTTGGCAAAAAACAGGACTTTGGCGTGCCATCGGGATGCATAGGAATAACCTCTAGAAATCAAGCACTGAAGTTTATAAAAACCGGTAAAGAACTTTCTGCTTTAAATGATGAGCCAAAAGCTTCAATAAAAACAAAAATGATAAAAGGCAATGTCTTTTAAAATAAGGCCATGTAGCAGCCGTCTTCATAGGAGCTGTATGATAATATAGCCACATGCACATTCAGGCTTTCAGGCGCCTCTTGTTGTTGTTGTTGTTCAGTCGCACAGTCGAGTCCGACTCTTCGCGACCCCATGGTCCAGATCCCACCAGGCCCTCCTGTCTTCCGCCGTCCTCTGACGTTTGCTCAATTTCATGTTCGTTGCATCGATGACACTGTCTCACCATCTCATCCTTTGCCGTCCCCGTCACAGTCTGCGGTGATCAGGCGCCTCATGAATCTGTTTATTTGCCTTCTTAACTCCTCGATAGCACTTGAAAACTCCTTGAAGCAACTTTTGAAAATGCAAAAAGAGACTGCAGGGTCCTTTCCCTGCATGCACTGTTGGCCTGTTGACTGAAGGACCGATTTCCCACTAGCTGCTGTTCCGTCCTCGCTCTTCCTTTCCCCCCAATTCTATGTGTCAATTTCTCACCACTTGCTGCATGGCCACATTTTACCCCGCAGCTTCACCCGATTTTCCCTGCATCTTCTTGACCTTTTTTTTGAGGATTGAGAAGACGTGGGTGAAATCGGGTGAAGCTGTGGGGCGAAATGCGACCACGCAGCAAGGGGTGGGAAACTGACACGTAGAATCGGGGGCGGGGGGATAGTAAGAACGAGGATGGATCAGTGGCTAGTGGAATCGGTCAAGGAAAACAAAGTTTCATTAGCTATTTTAATATTTGCCTTACATATGTATCATGTGCTGTCAAGTCACAACTGATTTATAGTGGCCTGAGCAAGGGGCTTTCAAGGCAAATGAGAAGCAGAGGTGGTCTGCTCATTGCTTTCCTCTGCAGAGCCTTCCTTGGTGGTCTCCCAGCTAAGTACTGACCCTGCATAGGTTCCCAGGTCTGATGAGATCAGTGTATACCATACTGCCTTCCCTCTAGTATTTGCCTAAGTTCATATCAAAAGTACACATTCTAAAAAACAATTTCTATTATTTTTCCTATTCCTGTGTCTCCTTGAAAAAAAATCTGTTGTGTTTATAAATAGTATATTTATAAGCAGCATCTCCCTTTGAGCCTGTTAGCATATGAGCCAAGGTCTGCTTGTGAACTCTTTGCTCCTTGATATGTAGCACGGCTCCTGCAGAGGAATGTATAGATTAACTCATTTGCAGCAGACCCAAACCTGAGGTTGCTAGCAAGAAGAGGTGAAGCAAAAGTCTAAAATGCACAGTGCAAAGGGACTGTGATCTTAAAAGGAGCTTTGCTTTGATCTAGAAGGCCAAGATTCATAAGTCATTTCCATCTGCTTGCAGAGGGATCGCACCGCCAAGTGCCTGCTTTGATCTAGCAAGATCGGCCTTTGGAAAGCTTAACTTAATGGTAAAAGAATAAAGTCTGAGTCCAGTGGCACCTTTAAGACCAATAAAGTTTTATTCTGGGTATAAGCTTTCACGTGCATGCACACTTCTTGTATCTGAAGAAGTGTTTGTGAACACGAAAGATTATACCCAGCATAAAACTTTGTGGCTACCCACCTGAATCTATCTTAATGGCAAAAGCAACTGATGTTGTTTAGTAAGCCTCGGGGATGGCAAAACTAACCAGACTAAAGTTGGGAACTCAAAAGCGGGAGGGATCACAACCTTTGCTCAGAGTGGAAGAGACAGATGGTCTCACTGTGGCGAAGAAGAAGAAGGAGAAGGAGAAGGAGAAGGAGAAGAAGAAGAAGAAGAAGAAGAAGAAGAAGAAGAAGAAGAAGAAGAAGAAGAAGAAGAAGAAGAAGAAGAAGAAGAAGA
>NW_015161430.1:527799-536006 GCF_001447785.1 Gekko japonicus
TCAATACCCAAAGGTGTCTCAGAGCGGCTTACAAACTCCTTTCCCTTCCCCTCCCCACAACAGGCACCCTGTGAGGTAGGTGGGGCTGAGAGAGCTCTTGACAGAAATTGCTCTTTTTCAAGAACAGCTCTTATCAGAACTACGGCTTGCCCAAGGTCATCCAGCCAGGTGCAAGTGGAGGAGTGGGGAATCAAACCCGCTTCTCCCAGATTAGAGTCTGCACACTTAACCACTACACCAAACTGATGCTTCATTCATACCACTGTGCACATTGCCTCCTTTCAGAAGCTCGTGCCCAGGAATTCCAGACTACTCACAGTGTCTTACCTTTCTCAACAGAAACTACAACTATTTGCCCTATGATGAGAAGAAGCCCTGTGTCTATATCAAGAGTTTTTGGGGTGGCCAGACCTTCCGGTTATATTTTTCGAATACCCTTGAGAAAATGGCGGATCTGCTGGTAAGTCTGCTGGAATATTGGAGTGCGAGGAACTCACACACTGCACAAAAATGTGTCTTTCAGACACCAGCCTCACAAAACCAGTTGCTAGGGTTTGGGTGGGCGTTTGCACACCTGGGACTTTAAAGCAGTGCTTGCCTTAGTCCCTTTTTGTAGTGTGATGGTATGTTCAACGTTGGCCAGAATGCTCTTTTGCATAACATATGCCTTTCCTTCACTCTCTGTTGAGTATATGAAGCTTATGAAGTTGACCCCTCTAGCTCGGTATTGTCTACTCTGGGCGGCAACAGCTCTCCAGGGTACCAGGCAGAAGGAGGCCTTTCCCAACAGCTCCTACTTAACATCTCTTCAACTGGAGATGCCGGAGATTGAACTTGGGACCTTCTACGTGCAAAGCAGATGCTCTACTCCTGAGCGACAGTCCCTCTTCCAGTACAACACCTATTAAGTGGTTGGATGTATGAAGCTGCCTTCGTCAGGCTGTTGGTCCATCTAGCTCAATATTGTCTGCTCTGATTAGTGGCAGCATTCCATGACCTCTTATCGAAGTCCTTCCTAGCTTTCTTGCATGAGATCCTGTAGTTGTCAAGGAAGAGGATTGAACTGGGGCATTCTGCACACTAACCAGGCACTCTGTTACTGAGCTATGGCCTTCCCTCTGTAGAATAATGTAAATATTTCAGAAGCCTTGGGTGTGAATAAAATGCCCTATGATTCAGTTATTTCTGCCTTCTGTTACGTTTCTGCTCTCTTTGCCTATTTCATGTTTAGCCTCCCCCTTCTCCAAGATGCTGAGGATGCCGTACATGGTTCATTCTCCCATTTTGCCCTCACAACAACCCTGTAAGGTAGATAAGGCTGAGAGAGAGAGAGGGAGAGAGAGTGACTGCCTGGCCCAAGGTTACCCAAGGAACTTTCAGTGTGAACGAAGATCTGACACTGGGCCTCACAGGTCCAGCTATTTTATTTATTATCTGTTTATTAAAAACATTTTTTAACCACCCCTCTACCTTACAGAAACTCAAGGTGGGTTACGATGCAACTAACTGCTACACCACATTGGCTTTGGGCTTCTGTGCGTTCTTTCTTCTTTAACCAGTAACCAGAAATCAATGAATTTGTCCTGATGGGAATTAGTTGCTGCCATCATTTACACTGGGATACTCCTTGAGTGACTTCATTTAAAGGTTTATCTCACACCATTATTTGTATCAGTAAGGGGAGAATTCTACCCAAGCTGTTACCGCTGTTCACATGGGGAAATTAAAGAGCCTTGAACTTTCTTAACCTGCGTGGGAGAGAATCAGTGGGCAGTGCCAACGTGGATAACCTTTCTCTACCCTTATCCATTTCAAAATATGGCCCCTGTCAAAAATCGGGGAGAAGAGATATAGATTGTTTGCCAATTAGCAGTGAATACACTTTCCCCTGGCATCTTCCCAGTTAATTAAAATGGATCCTTTGACTCTGCAATGAACTGAGGAACTAGTAAGTTCACTTCTCAGTTAAAAATGAATCCTACATGCCATTAGTTGGTAGCAATTACTGTTTACCACTCATACTGATTAGCCTTTTCCCTCTATTAATCGCAGCAATTTCAGGCACCTCTGGGTTTAGTGGCTTTTTATGTCATTTGCATAACTGATCTTTCTTCTTAGGAAGAAGGTTTAGAACAAGTGAAAGATCTGATCAAGGTTTCTGAGCTTGCGTCTGAGGAGAAAATGAGGTCCACTCTGAATGATTTTATCAGCCAAAGCCGGTAAGAACGACATCTACTAGACAAGCGGTCCCCATGGGCACTGTGACACCTACTGGCACCTTTCCTCATGCCCATTTGTGCTTAAAAAGTGGGTGGGGTCAGGTGGAGCTTTCGCCCAGCGAGGCTTCTGAATGGACCTTGGAGATTTGATTGGCTGTGCAGCCACTGCCAAAGCACAAGGACCTTCACTGTGTAACTGAAGGTAAGCTGTGGCAGCCATTTTGTGGCTGGCCTCACCTCCGGAGGCAACTATTTTGCAGCAGCCATTTTGTGGCTGTACTCACCATAGTCTGTCAGAATTCTCAAAGTGCCCACAGACTCAAAAAGATTGGGGACCCCTGTACTATATAAGCAGGTGGTGGATTTTGTACAGGGCCAGGTTTTGAGGAGGCCCAGGCAGAGGGGCCCCCTCCGCTTTCCTACCCCCACACCCTCTTTCTTCTTCCCCACCGCATACCTCCCACCTGTCTGTGTGTCATACCCTGCCTTCTTATATGGGCTCTCCCACTGCCTATGCTCACCACTGCATGGAGCCCTTTTTCCAGAGGCCCTGGGCAGTGTGTGTAGCTGGGAGCATGGTAGAACACATGCAAATAAGTGTGTGTGTGTGTGTGTGTGTGTGTGTTAAAGCAGTGGGTCCTGGCAGTTGCCAATCTCCAGGTGGTAGCTGGAGAGCTCCTGGAATTGCAGCTGATCTCCAGATGATAGAGATCAGTTCCTCTGGAGAAAATGGCTGCTTTGGAGGGTGGACTCTGTGGCACTATACCCCATTGAGGTCCCTCCTCGCCCCAAACCCCACATCCCAAATCTCCAGGAATTTCACAATCCAGAGCTGGCAACCCTACAGGTAGATCCAGAGAAACTGGTATGAATGGAAGCAGGTAAAACCGCAGCTTACTTAATTTGGTGTTCTGTTAGCACTGAGAGAGGTTCCACAGCTTTAGGTTCCACCAACTTCACGCAATGAAATCATTTCAGTTCCATTTCCATTGCTTGTACTGCAGTAATTTGTTAGAAGTTTTTCCTGCTAGTCTGCTGGAATTGTCAGAAGAACATAATATACAGTGGAAATAATCAGTGACATCTCTTGTGAATATGAAATAGAAGAAATGTGCAAGGTCAATGTGTACGCAGACGCCTTCGGTGGCTTAAATCTCTATCACGCGCAGAGGATAAAAAGCGAAACAGCCACGTATCTCCCTGAACTAATTAATTTTCTATCGCAACATTATCATAAAAATTGCATTTCTTTGCAACTGTCAGAGGCACCTCCATTTTTTATATATGGATGCAAGTACTTTGGGGGGGGGTTGGGCTCGTTCACCGTGCTGTGTAGACGTACTCATTGCAGAAGAATTATTATCCATCGTTACGAAGATATCATCTCTTCCTGACTCCCCAAATTGCTTCTGTATTTTCATCTCAGGACCTTCATTGCTAATGCCGAAAAGAAGGCCGAACTGATGAATCGGACAGCTTTGGACAAAAAGAGGCTTACGTTATGTAAGCAAGAACTGGTATGTGAAAGATATTTATTTTAGCCTGGCTGAGATGTGTTATGAAAGCACTTCATCCAGGAGGCTTATTGTGTGACATAAACTTGTAACTGCTGGAGACAGGGACATTACAGAACAGTCTATCTGCAAAAATTTAATACAGCAGACACATTATGTCGTGCACCGATACTCTCCGGAGGGGATCATTTCAAAATTTCCCACTGTGAGCTGGCCCACAAGCTTTCCCAAGATATAATGATTTCATGGGCAGCGTCGCTCTTGTCCTGTTGGCACTTCAAGATTTTAAATATCAGAGCATATTGGGACTATGAAGTGATCCATTTACTTTCAGAAACATGCATAACATAGAATCATAGAATGTTAGAGTTGGAAGGGACCTTGCAGGTCGTCTAGTCCAACACCCTGCACTCTGCAGGAGCATAGCTGAAAGATAGCCCTTGTTGTTGTTCAGTCACACAGTCGAGTCCGACTCTTCGTGACCCCATGGACCAGCAGCTCCCTCCACGCCCTCCTGTCTTCCGCCGTCCTCTGAAGTTTGCTCAATTTCATGTTCGTTGCATCTATGACACTGTCTAACCATCTCATCCTTTGCCGTCCCCGTCTTCTTTGACCTTCAATCTTTCCCAGCATCAGGGTCTTCTCCAGGGAGTGCTCCCTTCTCATTGGGTGGGCAAAGTATTTGAGCTTCAGTTTCATTATCTGGCCTTCCAGGGAACTGCCGGGGTTGATTTCTTTTAGGATTGACTGATTTGATCTTCTTGCAGTCCAAGGGACTCTCAAGAGCCCTACATACCTACATACCTACAACATATCCGAAAGATGGTTGTCCAGCCTCCGCTTGAAAACGTCCAGTGAAGGAGCATCCACCACGGAATGGACAATCCATTCTGCTCCACAGCTGTGATTGTCCAGTGGTGATCTGAGGCTCTCTGAGGGTCCTCGTGTGTTTCTCAGGGGTTAATGAGAAAACCGGTCATGGCAGACCACTTCCTTGGAAGACATCTTGTCGATCTCCCTCTGCCCTGCCCTGGATGGCCCAGGCTAGCCCCATCTTGTCAGATCTTGGGAGCTAAGCAGGGTCAGCCCCGGCTAAGACTTGGATGAAAGACCACCAAGGAAGTCCAGGGCTGCCGTGCAGGGGCAGGCAATGGCAAACCACCTTGGTTTGTCTCTTGCCTTGAAAACCCTACAGGGTAACCATAAGTCAACTGCCTCTTTACCTTGACCTGGATAGCCAAGATAGCCTGATCCCATCAGATCTCAGAAACTAAGCAGGATCGGCTACTTGGCTAGTCTTTGGATGGGTGACCTCAAAGAAGTACCAGGGTCATGACACAGATGCAGGCAATGGCAAAGCACCTCTGAAACGTCTCTTGCCTTAAAAACACATCTAGCTCAGCACCTAGAAGAAGAAGAAGAGAAGAAGAGATGGGATTTATACCCTGTCCTTCACTCTGAGTCTCAGAGTGGTTTACAATCTCCTTCTCTTCCTCTCCCCACAACAGACACCCTGTGCGGTAGGTGGAGCTGAGAGCTCTGAGAGAACTGCTCTTGAGAGAACAGCTTTCAGAGAACTTTGACTGACCCAAGGTCACCCAGAAACTGCGTGTGGAGGACTTGGGAATCAATCCCGGTTCTCCAGATTAGAGTCCGCTGCTCTTAACCACTACACCAAACTCGCTCTACACCTAGTGGTGCATAATGCTAAAACAGATAGAGCTTGTGGCTGCCAGATAATCCTAGGATCTCCTGGCTATACTACTCACACTGCCAACTGCAGCGCTGCGTGGATCTGATACAACTGAACTGGGACTGCTATCCCCAGGAAGCCATCTTGTTATTGAAGACTTTCTTGAAACATCTTGAGCACTTTGTATTGTTGTACAATAAATAAATAAAATAAATATGATAATAATAATTATTACTATATAATTATAATTATTAGCTGCCTTTTGACAGCACTTTTCATCACCAATGTTCCTCTGCAATATTCATGGCCTAACCATACAATGCAATGTTTATGGGCCCGTATTGTGTCCACCCTAACCAGGTCCTGTTGACCAGATAAGCCTTGTAAGTTCCATGTTGAAACTTACGTCTCAGGTGCATGAGGCCCAATTCAGATCAGGCCATGCTTCCCCTCAGACCATTTTCCCGATCTGAAACAGCTTTGAGATGTCACTACTTGAAGAAACTAACAAGTACTCATGAGCTACTCAGTTTTCCCAGCTGGCAAACTGCAGTTCTCTAGTAATGTTTGAGGTTAGAAAGGCTTAAGTGGGGGGAACGCTGAAGCACCCCTCTCCCCACATTGGCTGTCCTGATATGAATCAGTCCCCTCTGCATGTGGAAATTAAACTTCAACATGTAACTCTTGGGACCTGTCTAGTCAACAGGACCTGGGGCAGACATGGAATAGAGCCATAAACAGTAGTACTGCGGGATATTAAAAATGGGGCAGAAAGGTTCAGAGACTATGAAAAAGGCTACAGAATTCCATGAGAACTGCAAGTTTGTGCAGGATCGAGGGTGTGATGATGAGTGCCGATGAAATGAAAGAAATGGGGCTGCTTGCAAGCGATGGGACATTGTCTACTTGGATATTTATCTGCTGATAATATGCGAGGAGCAGGAGACATCTTCTCTAAAGGTTCTCTTCTGACAAGTTAATGTGAGAGAGGAAGAAACAACATTTCTGGAGAGATGCAGTCGACATAGCCCCTATATTCTTCTGGCTGGTTCTCCTGGTATGTCTCGCTAGATAGCATGAAATGCATATGGCGTGCAAAAAGTTTCATTGATTGTCTCTCGGTCACTGTAGGAAGCGATGGCCAAGGATGCCAAGGGGATCATGCAGCAGCAAAAGAAGAAGATTCTCCTTGATGAAATGATGCGCGAGACAGAGGGTTTCATTGAAAAGATTCGCTTTTTAGTTGACGAGGTAACTAGTTTTTTTTACATTGTTTTCAAAATTTGTACCCTGCCTTTCTGCCCTTATCAGCGCCACCAAGGCAGTTAACAGATTGATAACATACATCATAAAAAAGCATCTAAAAAAACGTTGAAACACCCCCCACACACATCATTAAAACAATTAAAACCAAGCATTAAAAAAACACATACAAAAACATAAAAATGAAAAAAATATAGATATGGAGGGAGGGATCACGGAGGGAATGCCAGATGAAATGGAAGACAGCAATAGATGGGGACAGGCGGGTCTTTCTTTGGAGAGAATTCCAGAGTTTTGGTGGAGAGAATTCCAGTGTTTTGGTGCCATGACCAAGAAGGCCCTCTCCTGTTTAATCTCAGAAGGCAGAGGCACCCGAAGCAGGGTTTCAGATGATAACTGTAGGTTCAGGTAAGTAGAAACTTCAGCTCGGTTTCTGAAACCATCACAACCTGTTTGGCAGAACTGACCCAGAGGCAACACTGTGTTTTTGTTTGTTTCCAGTTGCTGATGAGAGAGAAACTTGTATACAAGTGTTCATATCCCATAATGCCATGTACCTGCATGGAGAGCTCAGGGATTCTGTGCAAACTGTTGGGGCGCTTCACGACTTGCAACGATGGCTTAGGCTGGAAGTGGGACTAGACATGACAAAAAACGCAGGGCTGCCACTAAAAATGACAGCCCCATATCACAGCACACAGAAAGACATAAAATGGTATCATCATGCATGCTGCCCCCCATCCCAGATAGCAAATGATGTGGGCCAGGGGACAGGACAAGACATATTCTCTGTTTCCATGACTGCATGGTATGGAAAGGGGAAGGTGAGTGACGGGGGGGGGGGGGCTGTCATTTTCAGCGGCAGCCTTGCGTTCTTTTTTTAAATTATTTATTTATAATTTTTAGTTTACAACATAACCAACATATACATCAAACAATTCACAATAAACTTTGTTTAAAAATTGATCATATTATGATACAGAGTGTTCCTTGGAAGAATATCTTTTTCCATTAAATAACTTATGGCCCCGGTCACACGGGCAGGAAACTGCGGGGGAGAAGTGTGGCTGTTTGCCCTGGGGCAAACTACCGCGGGGTTACGCGATCAGACCTCCCGTTTAGGTCCTGTGGAGGTACCGTGGAGGTTCCATGGGAAGGGAGAGGTGCCGATCACAGGACAAGGCGGCACGCAACGAAGAAGCGCGCGCCGCGGCAAACTGGTTTTTTTGTGTGTGTACCCGAGGAATGCGCATGCTCTGTTGGGTGCGTGTGCGCATCCACAGAGACTTGGACAAAAAAACAACACCTTATTTGCAAGGGGACATGGGCGGGGGCCGGATGCCACCGGAAACGCGATCAGATGCCCGCCCTTGCCCCGCAGTTTCCGGAAACTAGTACCTCCGAGGTACTAGTTTTTTGCCACGCAGTTTTGGCGGGAAGCCTCGGTTGAGCCACGGGAGTGCTACGCTTCCCAGATGTGCTGGTGAGATCGCGCCCGGAAACTCCGCCTGTCTTCCG
>NW_015161430.1:537886-549441 GCF_001447785.1 Gekko japonicus
GCGCTCCATTCCGTCGCTTCCCCCCCCGGCATCTGATCGTGCCGGGGAGCAACTGCGCGGCGGCTCACGGGATCCGTCTGATCCCGCCGCCGCGTGTCTCTTTTGGTGCGGCTTTAAAAAGCCACACTTTGGCCGCATCAATTTCCCCCCGTGTGGCAGGGGCCTCAGTGACCCATCTAGATCCACATAGTCATGAAGCTCACTGCAAAATCTTGGGCTCAGAATGAGAAGAACTGGGTTCAAATCCCTTTGTTTGTGTTGCTGTCAAGTCGCAGCTACGCTTCCCAGATGTTGTGGTGTGATCGCGCTGCTTTGATCCGCCCCCGAACTGGCCCGCAACTGGCCCAAATCCCCTCGTGTGGACGGGACCTCTGTGACCCATCTTGATCCACATAGTCATGAAGCTCACTGCATAATCTTGGGCTCAGAATGAGAAGAAGTGGGTTCAAATCCCTTTGTGTTGCTGTCAAGTCGCAGCTGACTTAAGGCAACCTCGTAGGGCTTTCAAGGAAAGAGACGCACTGAAGTGCTTCACCATTGCCTGCCTCTGTGTAGCAACCCTGTACTTCCTTGGTAGTCTCCCATCCAAGTACTAACCATGGCCAATCCTGCTGAGCTTCCGTGATCTGATGAGATCACGCTAGCCTGGGCCATCCAAGTCAGGGCTCAAATCCCTATTTAGCTGCAGAGCTCACCAAGTGGTCCTGCTCAGGTCTCACACTGAATGTATTTCCCTCCATCCCATGAGAGCAAAGCAACCCGGGAAGGTCAGTTTTGAGCAGACAAAGGACAGGAAGGGAATAGAGGAGGCACCCTTCCCCAGATTGCTTTGCACTAAGGAAAGAATCCATCAAGAGAAAGCGTCACACCAGCTGAGCATCTGGTGTCATCTGAGCCTTAGCCTGACTTTTTCCAGAGGGTTTTGTGGATATAAAAATGGAACATCTGTCCTGAACGCCACGTTGGAAGAAGGAGACGAATACGTCATTTCCTCTCTAACTTCGTTCTTTTTGGTCTCACATTTTTGCTCCTTCAGTTGCCAGGAAAACGGCCCCCTGGCTGGAATGTCCATGGAAAAGTTGACGTTTATCTGTGGCTCGGTTCCACGAAATATGCCCACGCTATTTTGGACAACTTACCTTACGGATACGAAACAGAAACACCTTCCGCAGCGAGTGCAGGACACCACGCCGCCCCTCCGCCTGTCAGTTTGGCCTACAAAAGTAAGACATATTTTCATCTAGGTGTGAGGATACGAGTAAGGTATCTATTCTAGTTAAATCTGTTGCGTCAGCAAAGGGCTGTTGTAAACCATATATTTGAGTCATGTAACTTATAATGAGGTCAGACCTGTTGGGACTTCTTCGTGCATTACTTCAGGGTAGGGTTGCCAAGTGTAATAAGCTTACCGTCGGGGGAGCGTTGCCGGGATCCGGGAGCTCTTCGACGCGCGCGCCGCCAGCACATCCACGAAGTGACGTTGAGCACGTTGGGGGCGTGGCCCCCATCGTCGGAGGGAAAACCATAGAGTTTTCCCTCCGACAATCGGGGCCACGCCCCAAACGTGCTCAATGTGGTTGCGTCGCCTCCGGTGACACAGCCACGCTGTGCTTCGAAGGGCGGGGTTCCCCCCTAGGCCTGATTCCGCGGCGGCAGAAATTAGGCCTCCAAAGTGGGGGTTTACCCACCCCCCACCCCCACTTGGCAGCCCTACTTCAGGGCCATAGGAGCCGCTGTTCCAGGGGTTCTTCCCACAAGACTTTGTATTTATATTGTAAGCTGCCTTGAGTTCCACAAGGGAGAAATGCAGCTAATAAATGTTTTAAATTAATAAATACTGAGCTATGGCTCAGTGGTAGAGCATCTGCTTGGGATGCAGAAGGCTCCAGGTTCAATCCCTGGCATCTCCAGGTAAAAATAAGGAACGGGCAGTAGTTGATGGGAAAGACCTCTGCCTGAGACCCGGGAGAGCCACTGCCAGTCTGAGTAGACAGTACCGACCTTGATGGACCAAAGGTCTGATTCAGTATAACGTAGTTTCCTTTGTTCATGTCCATGTTCATGTGTCAGTTCTGTGATTTTTCTCACCCAGTTGTTGGGTGGCTAGGATAGGATTAGATTAACTTGGAAGGACCTAAACAACTGGCCCTACCCACGTGATCCCAGACTTCCAAGCAATGCCACAGTGGCATGAGAGGCAGCCGCAGAAAGGCAAATGTGCCCCTGTGGTAAGCATGAGGGAAGCCTTAATGAACCGAAAGAATGGGGTCCACTTGGCATTTTAAGGGGTCATCATGGGCTGGTTCTGCTGGAACAGCTCACACGGGTCCATGGTTGCAAATCACAGGCCAAAGGGGTTCTTATCCTTTTGGGTTGCATCTCTGGTCAACTCCAAGCACCAAATACCTGCAGCAGGTGGCGGGACAGACTTTCTGCACAGCTCTTGTTTATTTGGCTCAGATGTTCTCAGTTCTGCCTGCCCCCAAGTGCCTCTAAACAGGGCAGGGAGAGATGTTCAGTTCTCATCCAGCTCACTGAAATGTTCCCTCTTGCCTCCCCTCCTTGCAGTGCTGACCAACACTGGGAGTAGGCATTAGTGTCACGCAGGGGATGCTCTAGAATTTAGCAACAAACTGTATGGTTACCATAGAGTTTTTAGGCACATGCTAGAGCGTCCCCCGCGTGACATGCCCAGCACGATGACCTCACTTCCAGGTACATTGGGTGTGATGGGGCTCTTTGGGGGTGGGGCTCCCCCCGCTGGCCATCAAGGGGATGGTAACCTTAGTAGTCATGGAACACTTAATTGTTCAGCATTTGCTGGAAGCAACCGCAACTCAGTCTGGGCTAAGGTTTTCTTTCTCCCTGTGACTGCCCCATGTTGAACCGGTCATGGGAATATGCTCCCCTGTCAACAGAGAACTGCAGGTACTTTGGAGTAATCAGTGGGCCTGATTCCTAAATAAACATGCCTAAGATCAGCTGTGAGTATTCGTTTGCAGAAGAATTATTTGTGGAAACTTATTCTAGGATTATGATTCTGGCTCTTCCCTTCAATTTTTGCATGGGTTGATCCACTACGGAACCACAGAACTAAAAGAGGACTCAACAGCCTCCTCCCTGACTCTTTTGTATTGTGGCAGGATGGACCACTTGGGTTACCCCCACACACACACTGATAATTGACCTCTCACCTCTGTTTTTTCCCCAGACAAGCTGTTTTTCCAGCTGAGAGCTCACATGTATCAGGCCAGGGGGCTTATAGCAGCTGATAACAGTGGACTTTCAGATCCCTTTGCCAAAGTCACTTTTGTTTCGCACTGCCAGACCACAAAGGTAAGAATGAAAATCAAATAGTGGGGTTTGGGAGGGAGGGGGTTGCTTGCTTGTTCGTTAGAGAAACAATCTCCCCATGTATGTCAAGCATGTATAGGTAAAGCAGTTCGAAAGCAAGAAATTGCAAGTAGATAAATAGGTACCACTTCAGTGGGAAGGTAACAGCGTTCCGTGCGCCTTGGTGTTTAGTCATGCCGGCCACATGACCACGGAAACGTCTTTGGACAGCGCTGGCTCTTCGGCTTTGAAACGGAGATAAGTACCACAACCCTAGAGTCGGATTCGACTGGCTTTCAAGCCAGGGAACCTTTACCTTTACCTATCTACATAGGAATTAGACACAACAAAACCCAGGGATTGTATCCACATGAACACATGAAGTTGCGTCAGACATTGGTCTGTCGAGATCAGTATTGACTGATGGGCAGTGGCTCTCCAGGGTCTCAGCCTTACAGGGAACATTGAACCCTAGAGTCGGATGCGACTGGCTTTCGAGCAAGGGAACCTTTCCCTTTACCTTTTAATGCTGTGTACCGACATAGGAATTGGACACAACAAAACCCAGGGATTGTATCCACATGAACACATGAAGTTGCGTCAGACATTGGTCTGTCGAGATCAGTATTGACTGATGGGCAGTGGCTCTCCAGGGTCTCAGGTTGAAGTCTTTCACCCCATCTACGTATTGGGATTTTGATTACTGTAGCTGAGTTTTGCCCAGTCATAGAAACGTGATGCTGAGTGCAGTAAATAAATCTCCCAAGAAGTATATTGCTCTGTTCAAGTAGATCCAGTTCACATTCAGGTTGCAGTCAAAGGAGAGAAAGGAGCCGAAAAGACTACTTCCCCTATCACAAATGGCCAGCTTGTCTGTCACCATGTGTATAGGAGTATGAGGGCACTGTCTCTACAGGAGTGACCTGCAGAGACATGTGTCTCCATGGAAGGCCATGTGCAGGGAGTGAGAGGACAAAGAGAGAGAGAGGAGGGATCAGAGGGCAGCTCCCAGGTTAAGACAAAGAGGGGCATCCCATTCAAGGAGATAACACCTGTACGCACTTAGAATGATGTAGCGCTCCCCAATGTCCAGATATGCTGAGTTTCTCACTCCAGCACTACTGTGGTCCTCTTGGCTGGAGGTCCTTTTAGCTGGAGATGCCAGGGATTGAACCTGGGACCTTCTGCATGCCAAGCAGATGCTCCATCACTGAGCCACACCCAGTGATCCAGCTCAGTGAGATGTATCAAGCAGAAAGGCAAAATAATAATAATAATAATAATAATAATAATAATAATAATAATAATAAATTGTAAGTATTGTATGGCATTGTGTGTAGAATAGCCAGGAGATCTGAAGAGTGTCTGGCAGCCATAAGTTCTTTTTTAGCGTTATGCACCACTAGGTGGTGAGCTAGACTTGTTTTTAAGGCAAGAGATGTTTCAGAGGTGGTTTGCCATTGCCTGGCTCTGCTTTGCAGCCCTGGTATTCCTTGGAGGTCGCCCTTTCAAATACAAGCCAAGGCTGACTTTGCTTAGCTTCGGATATCTGACAGGAACGGGCTAGCCTGGGCTATCCAGGTCTGGACTAGCAGAAAGGCTAAGAGTTATGCGTCAAAGGCAAAGGAAGCTGGGCCTTTTGGAACCACTCCGTACCATAAACCTTATAGGCATGGCTGTGTAGCAAATCTTTATTCATAATCTGCAACATAAACTATCAGGATGTTTGAGAATTTACATTCTGGATTAGCTGCGTCCTTGTACGCTAAGCAGACCCAGTCAGGTTAGCAAACATTACGGATGTATACCATATGCTGCAAGTGTTAATTACTTAATTGATCTAATAAGTGACTGTGCATCTAAGAGTGAGCTGGAAAATGCATGTAATCAGTTCTAAAGTGATGGCCTATAAATGTTGAGGTACTAATGATGTATCTTTGGGGGGGGGGTGGTTAATGATTTTACCTAAACTCCCAGGAGCATTACTAAGGCTAATTTTGAATCCTGCAAAGCCTTGCTAGGGGAAATATGCACGTCTTACTTCACTGCTTTCTGAATTAGTCCAAGGCCCTTTTTGCACTGACAGCTTGCTCCGGAGAATCCGAGGAGTCAAGTCTTAAGGGTTGACTTCGCAGTCGCGTGCGTTCCCTCTGCACTGGTTTTCCCCCCTCCAGTTTACTTATTTGTGTATTCTGTATGCATTCTGCATCTACAAGCAAAACCTGCTTTTTTTGAGCTCACTGTCTGCCAACCCCTCCCTCTGTGACTCTGCAAAAAGAAAGGGAAGGGAAAGGGGAATCCAGGCCCACACATGCAAAGACTGACACATTTGGGAGCAGGGAATCCCCTTGTCTTTATGTTTACTGGTCAGGGCTGGCTCGCTCACTAGGTGAAAGAAAACAGAACAGGGAGGGTCCCAGGCTCAGTCCTCGGCATCTCTTTTTTAAAGGGTCAAATAGTAGGAGATGTGAAAGACCTCAGGCTAAAACTCTGGAAAGCTGCTGCCAGTCTGAATAGATGCTGACCTTGATGGGTCAAGGTTGTGATTCAGTTTGGTGTAGTGGTTAAGTACACGGACTCTAATCTGGGAGAACCGGGTTTGATTCCCCACTCCTCCACATGCACCTGGCTGGATGGCCTTGGGCAAGCCATAGTTCTGACAAGAGCTGTCCTTGAAAAAGAGCAGTTTCTGTCGGAGCTCTCTCAGCTCCACCTACCTCACAGGGTGTCTGTTGTGGGGAGGGGAAGGGAAAGGAGATTGTAAGCCGCTCTGAGACTCAATCAATCAATAAACCTTTAATGGCATATACAACATTAAAATCGCTCTGAGACTACTTCAGGTACTGAAGGGCAGGGTATAAATCCAGTCTCCTCCTCCTCTTCTTCTTTAAGACAGCTTTATGTGTTCATATGACTGTTCAACACCTAAAGTTCAATCCTCAATATCTCTGCTAAAGAAGATCTCAGAGCTAGGAAGAATCTCTGCCTGAGGCTCTGGAGCACCTCAGACAGTCAGAGTATCCAGTACTGGATCTGATGGACCAGCAGTCTGATTCAGTGTAAATTAGCTTTATATGTTTGCATGTTTACCAGAATTGCAGAAAGTGCTAAGAGTATACAAAAGAGAACTAAAAGAAGAACACAAATTAGCGATGGCTAAAATAGAATCAGTAGGACACCCTTTTCTGCAGTTGCATCCTGGATTATTTATAATATCAATATTTGGGAGAAATGTTTTTAGGAAATAGATGCACAATGACATTTAAAAAAAAATAGAACTGCTCATATTCTTGGCAGGAGTAACCAATAATCAGCTGTGTGATTTTGAATTTCCTAGCATAAAACAAGAGAATTCAGAGAGACTCTGGCAAAGCAGAGTGGTAATCATCATCATCATCATCATCATTATCATATGGCAGTGTGTGTACTATAGCCAGGAGATCCTAAGATTGTCTGGCAGCGAGAGGTTCTAGCTCTTTTAGCATTGTGCACCAGTAGGTGGCAAGCTAGACTTGTGGTGTTTTTTAAGGCAAGAGATGTTTCAGAGGTGGTTTGCCATTGTCTGGCTCTGTGTCATGCCCCTGGTATTCATTGGAGGTCGCCCATCCAAATACTAGCCAGGGCCAACCCTGCTTAACTTCTGAGATCTGATGAGATCAGGCTAGCCTGGGCTATACAGGTCAGGGCTAGCGGAGTAGTGTAGTGATTAGAGTGCTGGACTTGGACTTGGGAGATCCAGTTTCAAACCCCCACTCTGCCACAGAAGCTTGCTGGATGACCTTCGGCCAATCACAGGCTCACAACCTGTTGTGAGGATAAAATGGAGGAGAAGGATGTAAGCCACGTGGGGAGAAAGTCAGGGTATAAATGAAGTAAATAAATAATAAATAAATACGCTTAGGTTCCATTGAAATCAATAGATGCAGTCATGCAAAGGTGATGGTCTATGAGTACCTATACACTTTATGCCTATAAACTTTATAGAACAAATTGTCTCTTTGGAGGGTGGCAATGTAAATCGAGAAAGTGGTACAGGGGAAGTGTTAGCTCCTCTTTTCCCTTCATCAGCTATATGGCAGAAAATAATATTAATCCTAACAATCCAGTTTGGTGTAGTGGTTAAGTGTGCGGACTCTAATCTGTGAGAACCGGGTTTGATTCCCCCACTCCTCCACTTGCAGCTGCTGATGTAACCTTGGGTCAGTCACAAGCTCTGGCACAGCTGTCCTTGAAAAAGAGCAGTTTGTGTCAGAGTTCTCTCAGCCCCACCCACCTCACAGGGTGTCTGTTGTGGGGAGGGGAAGGGAAAGGAGTTTGAGAGCCGCTCTGAGACTCCAACTGAAGGGCAGGGTATAAATCCAATCTCTTCTCTTCTTCTTCTTCCTCTGTATCAAGAGATGATATTTATTTATTTATTTATTTATTTATTTATTTATTTATTATTTTACTTTATAGCCCTCCCTCCCCTCAAGTGGGCTCAGGGCAGCTCTCAGATAGGGTAAATGCCAATACATAAAATAAGTTTAAACCACATAAAAACAATCGTTTACAATATTCCAAGTGCTCCAGATGTTTCAATCAGTCTTCAATAAAAGATGGCATCTCAAAGATGGTACTCCCAGTTCAATGGTGCCCGCTCCACGCAGCGCTGTCGTTCACTCTTCACAGGGCCAGTTGGTAATGATGGTAAAGGTGGTGATGGTAAAGGTAGTGGCGGGGCCCACTCACAAGACAGGTGAAAGAGCTCCGTCTTGCAGGCCCTGCGGAACTGCACAAGGTCCCGCAGGGCCCGGATCTCCTCCGGGAGCTCATTCCACCAGGTTTTTAATTTTTTTTTAATGTTAGTTTGTTGTACCAAAATGTGGTTAAAGAGAAGAAAAGTTTGTTTTATGGATTGTATTATTTTTTTTGAAAAAGCAATGTAAGATCATGAGTTAATTTTAGTTAATGTTGCATTAAGTTTGATTTTGGTTATGATGGAAAAATTGTAAAAAATTTAAATTTAAAAAAACTCAGCTTTTCCACAGCATATCTCTGATCCACACTCCTTCCTTGCATCCTGGCAGCTGCTTTAAAGAAATGCAGGGAATCCCGATGGCAGATCTCGTGTGTAGTTTGGCACTGTGCCCATGAGAAGAGTACAAATATCTTGCATGTTCTATTGGTATTTGTGTTGCTTCACTCAATACACTGCTTTCCCCCACCACTAGATCATTCAACAGACTCTGTCTCCGACCTGGAACCAAATGCTACTGTTTAATAATATTATGCTTCACGGAGATGGGAAAGAAATTGCCGAATTTCCCCCAGTGGTCGTTGTAGAGCTATACGATGACGATGCAGTGGTAATGACTCTTCCCTTTCCTTTTAAGAAATGTTACGTTACCATTAACAAACAATAACAATGCTGCTATAATATATAGTCATTCTTACAGTTGTTCCTATGGTAAAATAGTATTGAACATGGTGGTGGTGGAGGAAAATGCCATCAGGTCACAGCCTACTTACGGCAACCCTATAGGGTTTTCAAGGCAAGAGATGGAGGCTGTTTGCCATGGCCTGCCTCTGTGTAGCAACCCCCAGGCTTCCTTGGTAGTCTCTCATCCAAACACTAACCAGGGCCAACCCTGCTTAGCTTCACAGATCTCACAAGATCAGGCTAGCCTGAGCCATCCCTGTCAGGGCAGTATTGAATTTGCAAAGATCAAAATAAAAATTCTCTTAAGTGTGCCGGATAACTTCTGGTGCTTCTCAATGGAGTATTTGTGTCGTATTGGGATGCCCAGACAAATTATGCATATTTACGAGTCTTTTGTACAATATATTCTGTTTCTAGCCACAATGTGGAGGTAGCAAATCAGTAGTTTTGAAATCAGTCACCTGATCTCCCAGGTTGTACCAGGAAGGCAGAGTCAGAACATAATCTGGTGCACCAAGATTGAAGCCAAGATGGTGGAGCTAGAGCAGACATACTGGGGTTATGAGTGGCCCCTGTTAAGATACGATGACCTGTGAGTGGAACGTGGCAGAATACTGGATTTCACTTGCTTTTCGGATCCCCATACTTGCTACTCAGCAGAACATTGTTTGAATGGTCAAATGAGTAAAATATTGACTGGTTGGTAACCCTTCCTTTAATTACCGGGAGTCCTGCTTATTCGTGTTCTGAAATTTCGCCAGGCACATGTTTCCAAGCTCATCATCTCAACTGTTATGTGTTGCTTTAGTTGAGATTCTCAGTGCTCCAAATTCTACACGGGTTACCTGTGCTTGCCAATCCGTATTTACCAATGACTCTGCCTACACAGGCAACACTCTGGGACCGATTCCCCACAAGCAGCTATGCCGCTGTCGCTCTTCTGTTTCCCCCCGCTTGCATTGGTCAATTTCACACTATTTGCTGCATGGTTTGACCCGCAGCTCTCCCCGATTTCCCACGTGTCTTCTCAATCTCAAAAAACAAGGATCGAGAAGACGCGGGGGAAATCGAGGGGAGCTGCGGCTCAAAATGCAGCCGCACGGTGAATAGTGTGAAACTGACAAATGCAAGCGGGGGAAACAGAAGAGCGACAGCGGCACAGCTGCTTGTGGGGAATCGGTCTGGATTTCCTTGACCAGATAAGGCACTAGAGATGCCCACTGTTTTTCCGCATTCTCATTTTACTCGCTGTTAACTTCCTGTTTCTTTGGGCTTATTCCTGTTCCACATGTATTTTTCTCCCTCTAGTGGCCGATTTCATAACAAACAGCTTTATTTCCAGTTTATCTCCCTGCAGATTTAAACTGCAGAGATAAACTGGAAATAAAGCTGATTGCTATTGAATCGACCACTAGAGGGAGCAAAGCATGTGCAGAACAGGGGGGAAAACCTAAAGAAACAGGAACTTAACAGGAAGTAAAATGAGAATGCAGAAAAGCCCCGGGTCAGGATAAGTCTTTACCTGTTCCACTGTTTGTGCGTGACTGTTAGAACTGGCTCTTTTAAGGGCTTCGTACCTTATTTCTGTGCAGTCCTGCATGCTGGGTCTTTCCTCAGACTCTGGAGGTTCATGCCTCCTGCTTCCTCCACCCCTTGATGACTCTCTAACGCCAGCTAAGGACCAGGATTGCATCACACATAGCCCTCATTGAACGTCAACTTTGTCCCTATGTCATTGTAACTCTGTGTCCCTGTCTAGCCTTTCTGTGTATTAGAAGTTCTGATGATCAGGATGGTTTGGAGATGACGTCCAGTAAGACCATTCAGGTAAATGATAATGTGCTGTTTTGTTTTTTAAACTTCTAGGGCAAATCAGAATATATCGGCTCCACCGTGGCCTCCCCTGTTGTGACACTGGCTGGGGAGAAATATGAACCACCGAAACTTTGTTATCACCCAGTGTACTGCGGGAATCTATCTGGAGGAGATCTCCTGGCTGCGTTCGAGCTGCTGCAGGTGAGCTGAGCACTGCTTCTTTATCCATGTTTATTTTTATTTATTTATTTATTTATTGGATTCTTATCCCGCCTTTCCCTGCACGCAGGGCTCAGGGCGGCTCACAAACAATTAAAAATACAGATGAAACAATAAAAACGTTCTACAGTTCTACAAATTAAGCACACCAAGACGGCCCATAGACCTAGGAGCATGCTCCTATGGGTCTATAAAATGCCTAAGATTAAGAAAGGGCAGTGGGCGGTCACCCCCCGCAGCCGCTGAACATACCAGGTCAGGGGGTGAAGCAGGGGAAGCCAGAATAATGAGACACCCATCGCCTCAACCAAAAGCCTGGTGGAACATCTTTGTTTTACAGGCCTTGCAAAACTGAAGCAGATCCCGCAGGGTCCTGATCTCACTCGGAAAAGTGTTCCACCAGGTCGGAGCCAGAGCCAAAAAGGCAGCTGCTGTTCTGATGAGCAACACTCTTCGAGGGACATAACGGGTAAAAAAAACCCCCAAAACAAGCAGCAGGATGCATCTTAGGTCCTTTCTCATCCCTGGTTTTATCAGAGTTCAGCTCGTGACACAGTAAAAGGTAAAGGTAAAGGTCTCCCTTGCTCGAAAGCCAGTCAAATCCGACTCTAGGGTTGCGGTGCTCATCTCCGTTTCCAAGCCGAAGAGCCAGCGCTGTCTGAAGACGTTTCCGTGGTCATGTGGCCAGCATGACTAAACACCAAGGCGCACGGAACGCTGTTACCTTCCCACCGAAGTGGTACCTATTTATCTACTTGCAATTCCTTGC
>NW_015161430.1:550345-555163 GCF_001447785.1 Gekko japonicus
GCAGAAACAAAGAACATTGGGATTAGCTATGGTGTTTATTATTTATGGTCATTTATTATTTACTAATCTAAAATTTACTAATTATTTACTAATCTAAAATTTACTAATTATTTACTAATCTAAGCTCAGATTTACAATATAATTAAAAGATACAGTACAAAAAGAACCGAAAGGTAGCCAGTTTGGTGTAGTGGTTAAGAGTGGCGGACTCTAATCTGGAGAACCAGGTTTGATTCCCCACTCCTTCTCGACATGAAGCAAATTTACTAATTATTTACTAATCTAAGCCCAGATTTACAATATAATTAAAAGATACGGTACAGAAAGAACCAAAAGATACAGTACAGAAAGAACCAAAAGAGAGCGAGTTTAGTGCAGTGGTTAAGAGTGGCGGACTCTAATCTGGAGAACCAGGTTTGATTCCCCACTCCTTCTCGACATGAAGCCTGCTGGGTGACCTTGGGCCAGTCACAGAGCTCTCTCAGACCCACCTACCTCACAGGGTTTCTCTTGTAGGGAGGTGATGGGAAGGAGATTATAAGCCGCTCCGAGACTCTGAGGGAAGGGCAGGTTATAAATCTATCTCTTCCTCTTCTTCTAGGTCACCCAGCAAGCTTCTATGTTTGTTTCTTTGTTTTTTGCTGTTAAGTCACAGCTGTCTTATGGTGACCCTGTAGAGTTTTCAAGGCAAGGGGCATTCAGTGGTAGTTTGCCATTGGCTGCCTCCACGTCACAACCCTGGTATTCCTTGGAGCTCTCCCATCCAAATACTAACCAGGGCCAATTTCTGAGATCTGATGAGATCCACGGTAGAAATGGGGATTTGAACTAAGGTTGCCCGAGGTTCAAGTCTTCCAGTTTGGTGTAGTGGTTAAGTCTGATCTGGGAGAACTGGGGTTGATTCCCCACTCCTCCACATGCACCTGGCTGGATGACCTTGGGCAAGCCATAGCTCTGATAAGAGCTGTTCTTAAAAAAGAGCAGTTTCTGTCAGAGTTCTCTCAGCCCCACCTACCTCACAGGGTGTCTGTTGTCGGGAGGGGAAGGAGTTTGTAAGCCGCTCTGAGGCACCTTTGGGTAGTGAAGGGCGGGGTATAAATCCAATCTCTTCTCTTCTTCTATCCACTAAAACACAGTGACTCTCGAAATGGTGTTTTGAAATGAAAAGGACTCTTGAAAGCTATTTGGGATATATCATAACTGCCGTTTCAAGAAAAGGAATAAAAAATCCCACTGGACATGCTCAAATTTTTAAATAAATCTAAAGCATTTTTTGGGAATCCAACTTTTGTCTACATATCCTCAAATTATGATGGCGCAATTCCATTGCAAGTAATAAAGACGCATGATTGTATGGTATTCAGAAAAAAAAGATTCAGTCTTTTCGTAATTAACTAGCATCCACTTTATGTTTTGGCGACAGCCTAAAAAGCAGTTTTTGCTCTCTTTAACTTGGTAACTGCACTGAGATTTTTCTCAACAGTCATCCTGTGTATAACATGATCTACTGCTACTTAAATATTGCATTATCAATGCTCTCCCTATTGCCACAGCACTGTGATATTTTTAGACAATTCTGTTCCGTGCTCCGGAAAGGTATGAAAGATAGTCTCGCCTTTTCTGAATGCTCTGAAAAGCTCCCATTAGGCTTATATAGCTCAGTGAAGAACCAGATGGTATCCATTTGATAAAAACAAAAATACAGACTCTACGGGTCCCTCAAGGATGCCGTTCAATTCCTCAACCTTTCCTGCAAGCAAAATTAATGGCGAAGCACTTTAGATGCCCTTTTATGTGTGAGCGGTGATTATATTACTACTCTGACAGGCAGTCTTTATGTAATCTGGAGGCATTTTATCATCATTCTGTAGCCACCTTGTGATATAATCTTCAGCCTCATAATGAATCTGTACGTGCAGAGGTCATTTCGGGGGGGGGATCGCAGGGGATCGCAGTTCCCCCGGGTGAGGGGGTGACATGATTGAGGTTTATAAGATTATGCATGGGAAAGAGCAGGTAAAGAAAGAGGTACTTTTCTCCCTTTCTCACAATACAAGAACTCGTGGGCACTCCATGAAACTGCAGAGCGGTCGGGTTAGAACGGATAAAAGGAAGTACTTCTTCACCCAAAGAGTGATTAACACATGGAATTCACTGCCACAGGAAGTGGTGGGTGCTACAAGCATGGACGGCTTCAAAAGGGAATTAGATAAACATATGGAGCAGAGGTCCATCAGTGGCTATTAGCCACAAGGTATAGATAGGGACTCTGGGGCAAGTGATGCTCTGTCTTGGTGCTTGGGGGGGGTCAACAGGGGGAGGGCTTCTAATGTCCCGGCCCCACTGGTGGACCTCCTGATGGCACTGGTATTTCTGGCCACTGTGTGACACAGAGTGTTGGACTGGATGGGCCTTTGGCCTGATCCAACATTGGCGTCTCTTATGTTCTTATGTAAAAGCAGAATCTGTGTGGGCCTTAGGAGGTTACTCTGGCCCACAGGCCCTCTCAAAAGTCCAGAGATGCCTAGGCCATTTTTATCACTTGATGTCCCTAGCCCACCCACCATCTGCTCTGCCTAGGGTTGATAGGTCCCTCGGACCTACTGGCGGGGGATGCAGGATAAACTTACCGGGAGTGGGGAGGAATGCTGAAAATAATAAGCGTGACGTGCCTACATGACCTGGAAGTGATGTAGGGACGTCAGGGATGTCGGGGGGCGACACTCTGGTTTTGGGGCAAAACTCTATGGTAGAATTAGCTGCATTCCACTAACTGGTTAACTGTTGCAGTTGTTGTTAGGGAAGACAGATGAACATCCAAAAGAAGCTTGCAGAGCCCTGAAAACACTTGTGAGCTCTCTTTGTCTGTAGCGTTTCAACTAATCGGACGCTGCGATATGCGAGAGTCACTGGCTGGCTGTTCCACTGCTGCTACTGTCTCTTTCCCCATCTCTGCTAGGGAACACAGGACCTGGCAGCAGTTGCATCAGACAGGCCTCTTCTGTCCCGGACATTCAGGCGAGGGGCCTTGGCTCAGTGGCAGAGCATCGACTTGGCTCTCGAAAGGTCCCAGGTTGAATCCCCAGCATCTCCAGTTAAAGGGTCTGAAAGCAGGTGATGTGAAAGACCTCTGCCTGAGACCTAGGGAAAGCTGCTGCCAGTCTGAGCAGGCGATTCTGACCTGGATGAACCAATGGTTCATGTGTTCATCTGCAGTATCCGTTATCAGGAGGAGGAGGCAGCGATAGTAAGGAGGCAGGCGAGTAAGGAAGGAGAGAAAGTACAGCGTTCTCTCCCTGGCTGCACTCCTGTATACAGGCTTCAGCACCACTGTTCTGGCAGAAGTGATTTAGATCTAAGCTAGTTTAGTGCATCTTTCTATAGCACAATGGAGGTGTGATAAGACTTGCTGGAGTTGTCGAAAACTCCCTGAGCCCCAACCCCTCCTCCTTTTGTTAAACCTAAATGATCAGGGATGGAAACAACTTCATTTTACAGATTCCTGACTCAGATCCCGAAAATCTGCCCCCTGTGGATCCTCCAGATGCCAGCCTGATCTACCCAGTCCCATCCAACATCAGACCTGTTCTAAGCAAATACCGAGTCGAGGTGAGTAAGCCAAGATAATGTGCCAGTGTCTGTTCCCCATTAAGATCAGCTTTTGGGTGCAGATGTGAAGCACAAATGTACTTTGGTGAACAAAGCATCCCAAAATATCTGTTCATGTATCCCACTTATATCTCCCCCTTTCTGGTTGGCCACTGTGTGAGACAGGATGCTGGACTCGGTGGACCATTGGTCTGATCCAGCAAGGCTCTTCTTATGTTCCTTCAAGGCACTGCGAACAATAGACACAAGGGTTATTATATTCTGTCCTCAGAACAACCCTGCAAGGTAGGCTGGGCCAAGGCTTGCCCCCCCCCCCGATCCCTCTTCTCTGGTGAGCTTGATGGTTGCCTGGGTTTGAACTCAAGTCTCTCTGGCCCAGGTCCATCCCTATCAGGTCTCATATGGTGTATTTTTGGCACATTTCAAGGAAATAATTGCTTATAAGCACACAAGGACACATCCAGCTGTCCTGACACGGGTCATTTTTAATGCTAAATCAGATTCTCATCAAGCAGGGCTGAAATCTTGCTTTGAAAATGGCTCATTAGTCTCTATTGCTTTCAGTTTGTAATTTCTTAATATAGAAAATCCTCTACAGGTGTCATTTGCCACTGCCAGTTAGGCTGAACAAAATGTATCATCTCTGCTGGAAATATGAGACTTGGGAGCTAATTGGTATCCCTCTTGAAGGGATCATTAAAAAATTACCAGGAAGCCGTAATGCAGTGATGGAAACTGACTGGACATGCTGTACACTGTAGCTTCTATCTATCACATTTGTTTCTTGCCTTTCCTTTTGGGGTGGCATACATTGCCTTGGCCAGTCTCTTCTGCATATTATCCTCACAATAATCCAGTGAGGTCGGCTAGGCTGTGAGAGAAAGGTACTGGCCCAGGTTCACTCGCTGGGCTTCACGGAGAAGATGCTCCAGTCTCCCCACCCCTGGGGGGGCATTTTTCTGACCTGATATAGCTCTGGAGGTGCTGTGTGACCCAGTGGGAAACTTATGGGTAGCCAGGGGTCTTTTTGTAGAAAAAGCCCAGCAGGAACTCATTAGCATAATAGGCCACACCCAACAGCAGGAACTCATTAGCCTATTGGGCCACACCCCTGACAGCACAGCTCATTAGCCCATTAGGCCACACCCCCATGTTACCAGAAGTGTGGTTATCCAGCTACACCCACCTTTTGCTTGTTATTCTGTTTAC
>NW_015161430.1:556373-596778 GCF_001447785.1 Gekko japonicus
CTTTGTTTGTTGTCAAAACCCAGGGCTTTTTTTGTAGCAGGAACTCCTTTGCATGTTAGGCCACACACCCCTAATGTAGCCAATCCTAATGAGTTTCTGCTGTTGGGTGTGGCCTATTATGCTAATGAGTTCCTGCTGGGCGTGGCCAACTTGGGAGCCAGCCGGAACTCCGTTCCTGTGCGTTCCTGCCCTAAAATAGCCCTGTGGGTAGCCATCAGTACATGCAAATCTTCCCAGTGGGCAAATCATTTCCAGGCACAGAGAAAAAACTGAAGCTCTTTTTCCTTGCAGTCTGTGGTCCGAATCACAAGTGGGTCTCTGTGGAACATGTCTGCCCAAAGTCCACAGTGAGGGACACGTGGACTTAACAATGTGTGAATTGGCCTTGAAATGTAAAACGTTTTGAACACTTATCATTGTGAAGTATCGCTCCCATGATCATTCCCACCATAGGTTCTGTTCTGGGGTCTTCGTGAGCTGAAGAAAGTGCAGCTGCTTTCTGTGGACCGTCCGCAAGTTCTCATTGAGTGCGCAGCCAAAGGAGTGAAATCGTGCGTCATTCAGAGCTACAAAAACAATCCAAATTTTAACATCCTGGCAGACTGGTTTGAAGTGGTACGTGCATTGAACTCTACTAAATTTTCCTCTTTTTTCACAAAACAAACAAACAAACAAAGTAGAGGTTAGGGTTGCCAAACTCCAGATTGTGACTGGAGATCTGGAATTATTGCTGACCTCCAGGCTACAGAGAAGTGTTCACCTGGAGAAAAATGGCTGCTTTGGAAGGGGAAGTCAATGGCATCATATCCTGTTGAGGTTTCTCCCCTCACCAACCCCCTCAGGCTCCACCCCCAAAATCTCCAGGAATTTCCCACACCAGAGCTGGCAACCCTAGTAGAGGTTGATGTTTTGTAGGGAATAAAATTTGTGGGTTTGACCAATCCCTTGGATGGGCTGTCTCATAGAAGAATAAGATATAAGTATAATTTTTTAAAAAGTCTCAGTTGCAGAAATTCAGAAGGAAGTTCAATGGGATTGATGATAGTTCTCTGAAGGGGTTTTGCGCATCTCCTGATTTTCACCAAATTTTGCATAGAGAAAGAATTGTGCATTTGGATGATGCTGCTGAGGTAAAACATCTCTAAGAATCAAAAGGGAAGCTTAAAACATCCCATTTTTATTAATGTAGACATTTATATCTTGCTTTTTATCCTCCAAAGAGGATCCCAAGCAGCTTACAAATTTGTTCTCCTTGCCTCAGTTTTATCCCCACAACAACAACCCTGTGAGGTAGGTTAGGTTGAGAGTGAGTGACTGGCCCAAGATCACCCAGCAAAATTCCATGGCAGAGTGGGAATTCAAACCTGAGTCTTCCAGTTCCCGGTCTGACCCTCTAACCAATACAAAATGTGAGAAATTTCCTAAGTGAGGTGATTTTGTGTGCAATTGTAGCTGGGCTGAATCAATACATCCCAGATGAATGCCAGGTTCTAAACAGGCCCCTTTAATAAATGCTGGCAACCGTCACATAAGAAGGCAAAGCTTACTGGGACTCCTGATTTGTCTCCGCCGTTAGGAACTGCCTGAAAACGAATTGCTGCACCCACCGCTCAGCATCTGCGTCGTGGACTGGAGGGCCTTCGGACGCAGCACCCTGGTTGGAACACACACCATCAATTGCCTGAAACAGTTTCTATATAAGCCTAAGGAACTCCCTGCTCCACCTGCCAAGGACGTTAACCTTGCAGACGCTGGCTCAGGTAAGAAGTCCTGGCTTCCCAAGGAACTTGCAGTCAAGAGCCTTAGTTTTGTACAAGGAAGAAGAAGAGACTGGATGCATACCCTGCCCTTCACTACCTGAAGGAGTCTCAGAGCAGCTGACAATCTCCTTTCTTTTCTCCTCCCCACAACAGACACCCTGTGAGGTAGGTGGGGCTGAGAGAGCTCTCTTGAGAACTGCTGGTGAGAGAAAAGCTCTGAGAGAACTTGTGACTGACCCAAGGCCACACCAGCAGCTGCATGTGGA
This sequence comes from Gekko japonicus, assembly GCF_001447785.1. Taxonomy (NCBI): domain Eukaryota; kingdom Metazoa; phylum Chordata; class Lepidosauria; order Squamata; family Gekkonidae; genus Gekko; species Gekko japonicus. Next base: position 558,400 of record NW_015161430.1, read on the forward strand.
GGTGTGGGGAAATCAAACCCGGTTCTCCCAGATTAGAGTCCGCGTTCCTAACCACTACACCAAACTGGCTCGCATACAGGAAATGACCAGATGCCTTTTTAGGGACTGCCTTATTGCAGGTCAGGCACAGATCTAATGGGCACCCTGGAAATTTATGTATTTATTTACCTCCTTTATATCCCACCTCCCTCCCCAACAAGGACCCACAGTGACTTATGCCGTTCTCCTCTAGCTGCCAGTGTGTGACTGGCCCTGGTCCAGCGTCACCCAGCAAGCTTCCATGGCAGAATGGGGGTTTGTACCTGGTTCTCCCAGGTCCTAGTCCAACATTCTAAACTGCTATAGCACACTGGCTCACATTAGCCTGAATAGTAGGACTTCCTCCAGCACTGACTACGATCAAAGTGGTTGATTTTTTTGTAGCAGGAACTCCATTGCATATTAGGCAACACACCCCTAATGTAGCCAATCCTCCATGAGCTTACAGAGCTCTTCTTACAGGGGCTACTGTAAGCTCTTGGAGGATTGGCTACATTAGGGGTGAGTCGCCTAATATGCAAAGGAGTTCCTGCTACAAAAAGAGCCCTGATTGGCGATGCCATAATTCCATTGTAGATGCCCCGTATGCCTCTTCTCTGGTGGCGCTGTTGGATCCCTCAATGCACTAGAACCCTTGGCTACCAAACGGGAAGTCCCATATCTTTGTTTTCTCCACTTGAACACGGTGAAGGAGGACAGAAAGATCTCTCTCTTCTTGAGACTCTGGAGAGATGCTGTTTGCTGTCTCGTAGATTTTGGTGGTCTAAGCGGGCTAGTGGCTGACTTTCAGTCGAATGCTGCTCCTTGTATGAAGTGCCACGACTAAGTGGTAAAGCGCAAAATCTGGCATGTAGAAAGCCCTGTGGTCAACCCTGGCACCTCCGGATGAGAAGTGGCAAAGCTAAAAAAGACCTGTGGGCCTCAGACCTTGGAGAGAGTTGGCACTGGGTTAGAGTAACCAGCACCATTTTGGCTTCCATACAGGCAGTTTGCATAGAGCTGTGTGCTAGGATTGCCAGTCTCCATGTGGGGGCTGGAGTTATAACTGATCTCCAGGAATTACAACTGAATTCCAGACTGCAGGTATCACTTCCCCTGGAGAAAATGGCAGCTTCAAAGGCTGGAGTCTATGGCCTCCCATCCCTGCTGAGCTACCCTCCCCAGGCTCCGCCCCCAAATCTCCAGGAATTTCCCAACCCAGAGTTGGCAACTCCACTGTTTCCCTGCTGGAGACAGTCAAGTTCTGACATAGGTCCTTTCCGCACTTGGATCTCATCCCTGGTTTTATCAGAGTTCAACTCGCAACACAATACCTTGCATTTATCCCTGATTATAACAGCATCTGTTTATCCCGGGACAAGTGTGGGGCAAAACCAGGGTGACCCCAATGTAATGTGGAAACAAAAAAATACCCCTAGATAATTACAGGGGTGAACTCGCATGTAGTGTAGAATGTAAGTTCGGGGATGGGGTTGAACCAGGATTTAAGGTCTAGTACGGAAAGCACCATAGAAGAATTGTCAACTGGAAGAGCAAATTGCTTTTGCACCCTATCCCTTCCCTACTTTTAACCACTTCCAAAATAGTTTCAGAATAAGGCAGTTCTTTATGGACAGATCTATGACATCAACGCATATTGATTCTGTACTATGTTAACTCTCACAGCCTCCCCACAAAGAATCGTGGAAAATGTAGTCTGGGGAGAGTACAGTTCTGTTTTGTTGGAAATCCTCCCTCCAAACTATAGTTCTCAGAGTTCCACTGGGAAAGGAAATGGCTGTTTAAACCAGTCCTGTAGATATGCCCTAAAACTGTCAACATTCACTCCAAACCAGCATACTGAACATGTTTTCTGTCTGACTTAATGTTTTGTGTTCCTGGTTTCACACTCTAGCTCAAGCCCTTCAACCAGTTCAGGCTGCAGAGCTTCCGGTTGATCATATCTACGTTGACGTGGAACATAGTGCCCCGGTGCTAGCTGTACCTGAGCCCGAGCCAGTAGCACCACCTGCTCCATCAGCGCCATCTCTGCCAGCACCTTCTCCAAAACCTGTGTTTCCTCCTACCCCTGAACCTGCTAAGGATGGGAAGCAAAAAGTAAGTATCTTCCACTTTCTGGGATACTCATCTGTGTGATCTTTGCGTTTTCCACTGCTCAGTGCTTCCAATACAATTATTCATATTCTACCTTAAAGGCAGTGTCCAGCATAGATCTCCTTTTCAAAAAGAAAGGGGTGTGTGGGTGTGTGTGTGTGTGTGTGTGTGGCAGTGCTCCCTCTAAGCTGAGTTAGTGTGAGCTAGCTGACAGTTTTTTAGCCTCCAGCTCACACATTTTTGTCTTAGCTCAGGAAGGATGGCTCCAGAGCAAACTGATTGATGCAGTAGCCAAATCGCTCGCTCACAACTTTAACGCCAGTAGCTCACAAAGTAGAATTTTTGCTCACAAGACTCCACAGCTTAGAGGGAGCATTGGTGTGTGGTGATGCAACATATGCAGCCCACATGCATAAAGACAGTCCAGGGATACCTTGCAACTAAGTCACCAAATTTTGCAATTTTATCAAAAAATGATGAAAGAAAGAAAGAAAGAAAGAAAGAAAGAAAGAAAGAAAGACAGAAAGAAAAAAAGAAAGAAAGAAAGAAAGAAGAGATTGAATTTATACCCCACCCTTCACTACCTGAAGGTGTCTTAGAGCAGCTTACAATCTCCTTTTACTTCCCCTCCCTGCAACAGACACCCTGTGAGGTAAAAGAAGAAGAAGAAGAGATTGGATTTCTACCCCACCCTTCACTACTCTGAACTTGTAGCTGACCCAAGGTTACACCAGCAGCTGCATGTGGAGGAGTGGGGAATCAAACCCGGTTCCTCCAGATTAGAGTCCACACTCCTAACTGCTATACCAAACTGGCTCTCAACAGAACAGATCTATAAACAAGATACATAAACAATAACAGATACATAAACAAGAATACATTTTCAAAATTCATCCAATTTCAACCGAACACGAATAATTATACTACACCACTTAACTGTATCTCATCAAAGTTCTCATTTCTTTGAAGCACTCTTTTAAGTTTTATCCCTAAACCTCTCTTATTTTAACAAGCCCCTCACTGATTTCTGGAGTCTTTTGATTTCCAATATTGTGTAAAAGTTAGATGTGCAGCTCAAAACTATTGATTGGACTATCTTTAGAATTCCAAGGACATAATTTAATAGCAGGCATTCAGGAGTATTTCCTAACACTGTTTCCAAATCAGCACTCACTAACACTGCTACTTCACATATATGTTTTCTGAAGTGACCAAAGGTTACTCTAAATATGAGAGGTGGGAATCACACTGTAGGTGGCAACCTTGACAAGGTGTGGACGGTGTAAGGAAGCCGAGAAGGAATATTTGTCAGAGGTCCATGATGGCTTTTGGCAGCCCTTCTTGATAGCAGAAATTCATATAGAAGATTCCAGGTTGGATCCCTGCCATCCCTCGTAAAAAGGAATTAATGGCTGTGGTCACACACACTAAATAATCCGCTTTCAATCCACTTTCAGTGCACTTTCCAACTGGGTTTTTACTGTGTGAACTGGCAAAATCCAGTTGTAAAGTGCATTGAAAGTGGATTATTTAGTGTGTGTGACTGCAGACCAAGTGAAGGTGGTGGGAAGGGGAAAACATTTGCCTGAAACCTTTGAGAAATGCTGCCATTCACGGTTTGCAGGATACAACCCACTGAGTGCAACCAACGAAATTCTGCATCGATGTTCTGAATTTCTAAGAGCTTGACCGATATGCACAAAAGGATTGTGCGTGTGTCCATCTATGCATGGCATTTTGATATGGATATGCATTCGCACCCGTATTAAAATGCAGGTGGATGTCACCACCATAGTAGCTGCCTTCTGAAGTTAGAAATAGTACAGATTCACACTTCCATGCTGCAAAGGATTCTGTACCTGTCCACAGGTGGATCCTGGTTTCTACATTTGGCCAACATTGCAGGAGACTTATTCCTACTTTGTGTGCACAGTAGGGTTCCGTAGGGTGTGCGTGGGTGCGCAGAGGACTGAAGGACGTGGGACAGGAGTATAATGATCTTCACCCATATCCTTTTCCTTCCCAGGACTTGAGAAAATCATCTCGGCGTTCCACCAAAAGAAAAAAGAGAACTATTCGCACCCATATTAGCTGATTCACACTTCCATTCTGCAAAGGATTCTTACCTGTCCACAGGTGGATCCTGGTTTCTACATCTGGCCAACATTGCAGGAGACTTATTCCTACTTTGTGTGCACAGTAGGGTTCCGTAGGGTGTGCGTGGGTGCGCAGAGGACTGAAGGACGTGGGACAGGAGTATAATGATCTTCACCCATATCCTTTTCCTTCCCAGGACTTGAGAAAATCATCTCGGCGTTCCACCAAAAGAAAAAAGAGAACCATTGCAGATGAATCCGCTGAAAATGTTATTGACTGGTGGTCAAAGTATTATGCTTCTGTGCAAAAAGTCCAAAAGGTAAGAAACCTGAAGGCTCTATCTATATAAATAGCAGGTTCCTTGTGTATGAAATGTCGTCTTTTGCCTTTTCTATGACAAGTGGGAGAACAAAGTTTTCTGCGGAAGTTTTCAAACTTATCATTTCTTTACAAATGGGAATGTGAAATTCCAGATTTTTTAATTCTGAGGGAAGCAAGCTGCCACCATTGGGCGGAATACGAACACCAACAAATGCTGCTCCCTTTGAGAAAGGGGTGTTTTCTGTACCTACCTGCAACATGGGCCCTGAGTTCTCAGGGGAAAGGTTGTTTTATAACTAAATGGGGAAAAGTAAACTTGCGGCACACCACGCCAACCCAAAAGCTGGTCCTTGGGATTAGGGGGCCCTTGGTAGCAGTTTGGCAAGTTGCAGCTCAAGTGGGGAAATGGATAAATATCGTAGGATCTTCTCTTCCCCTGCAGAAACGGAAGTTCTTTATTTTATTTTATTTTATTCTGCTTTTCTCCTGTATTGGTGACTCAAAACGGCTTATAAACTTAAAACACGATCAAAGAATTTTAAAAAAACCCTAAACAAAGCTGACAACCCAACAGACCCTCCCACAGTCAAATTTAAAACCAGTTTCTAGCAAGCAATGAGCCGATGTTCCACTTCAGCCACCCCAAACAGTTCCTACTTTTACAATGTAGATATGTCATTAGCTGTAGTTCTGTAATTGTAAATGAGTTTAGTTGACTCATTGTTCTTTAATTATTTAGTAATCCTTGTGTATACTTTAATATTTAGCATCTTTCAGTGTTTTGATTTCTAACTTCTGATGTATGTTGTTTTTAAACTCTTATTGCACATTTTTTCTCTGTTTCAATAAAGTTTATAGAACCTGGAGGGGGGAAAAACCCTTAAAACCAGGGATGAGCCACAAAGCAGCTTCCAGGCCGATGTTGGATGTGTCAGCATAACTGGCACAGGACCACAAGCTACAAGCCCACCCAGTCTTGTCAAGGGCTTGTGCCTCTGGCCAAAACCAGGGTTTAAACTACCTGCGAAAAAAGGAGGGCAAATGCTCAGCTCACATCTTATTATTGAGCTGGGTCAGAAGGCTCCCCCAGTTTTCTTCCTTCTTTTTTCTTATGCAAATGCCACTTTAGGATTCATACTAGGGTTGCCAAGTCTTACCTCAGTTTTAGCACGGGAGTCCCTGGCCCCGGAAGTGACGTCATCGCATCGGGCACGTTGGAGGCGGGACCACTATAATTCGAGGGGAAACCATAGAGTTTTCCCTTGAATGATAGAGCGTCCCCCCACAATGTGCCCGGCGTGATGATGTAACCTCCGGGTGACATCATCACTTCAGGCACATTTCCACGATCCCGGCATTTTGGGGGTGGGGTTTCCCCCAGTGGCCCAATCTGCCCCCCCCGGGAATAGAATTCAGACCATTCTATTCAGAAAATGTTTTGGTTTCTACTAGCTTTACTAGGGTTACCAGGTGTCCATTATTGACCTGGAGAAGTCTGGTATTTTCACTGACGTTTAAATTCCCGGTATTTTTTTCAGTTATTTTCCTGGACAGTCAGTGAAAATACCAGACTTTTTGAGTCAACTGGCAATCTTACCAAGCCCAAACAGCACGAAACCTGCTCGGTGGTGGCACCAAGGCAGCCCAAGTGACAAGCAGCAGCGCCTGCTGCTTCATATTTGGCTTGGTGCTCCTTCAAGCTCAAGCAGAGCAAAGCACTGGCAGTCTTTAATTAGCAGATGGACAAACACTTGTCGGGGACGCTCTAGTCCAGGGGTGTCGAACTCATTTGTTATGAGGGCTGGATCTGACATAAATGTCACTTTGTCAGGCCAGGCCATGTGTGCCATAAAATGTAACATGAGGTACCAGATATATAAACTTTATAAAGATGATTTCAGATGCCAAGTGGCAATAGGATGCGTGATTGGATTAGGTACGATATGCAGACGGGTGGAGATATCAGCATTGGTGTGATATACAGAGGCGTGGCAATATCAGTATTAGTAATGAGACAGGAAACCTAGGTCTCAGTTTGGTACAGGAGGATTCAGTTCAGGAAGATGCAAAGTATAAATGGAAATAAGTCTGAAGAAGTGAGCAGTGACTCACGAAAGCACATACCCTACCACAAATTTTGTTAGTCTTTAAAGGTGCTACTGGACTCTTGCTCTTTCTAGTGCTATTAAAAACCACAACATTGAAAAACCAGTGGGAGAACATTTTAACCTTCCAGGACATTCAGTTGCTGACCTAAGAGTAGCAGTTCTCTTACAAAGGAATTTCAAAGGGAGATTAGAAAGAGAGACTGCTGAATTGCAACTGATAATGAAGATCAAGACAATGCATACTCCTGGACTTAACTGAGACCTAGGTTTCTTCTCTCATTACCAATGCCTGCTATTGTCATTTGGCATCTGAAACCACTTCACTCTCAAAGATATAAGGACAGATGGACTCACATTCTAGCTGTATCTGAAGAAGTGAGCAGTGACTCATGAAATTTTGGCACTTAGTTGTTAAGGTGCTACTGGATTCTTGCTCCCTTTCACTAATAAAGAATGCAAGTTGTGCTGTTAGGTTTCTTCCCCACCCATCTGTTAGAACTGGAAAGGGGGATCTCTCCACGTGCCCTGGGATTCCATCTCTCTCTTTCTGTATGGTGTGCTCTCTCTGGCTCTCCCCCCCGCTCCCATCTCTGAAGAAGTGTGCTTGCACACAAAAGCTTATACCTGGAATAAAAGGTTGTTGGTCTTCTTAAAAGTGCCATTGGACTCTCTCTCTCTCTCTCTCTCTCTCTGGCTCTTTGCCTCCCCCTCCCTCCCCAAAGGAGGGGGAGGAGCCCTCAGCCAATAGAGGGAAGGGAGGCTTGGTTTTCTTTCTCTTCTCTGTGAAGCAGGAAATAGGAGAGCCTGTGCAAAAGAAGCTGTGATGCAGGAAACATGAATTAGGAACAGGAAGCAGGAGGAAACCAGTTTTTTGTGGGCCAAATAGCAGCCCTGCAGGGGTCAGATCTCGCCCAAAGGCATTGAGCAGGGTGTTGGACTAGATGGCCTGTATGGCCCCTTCCAACTCTGTGATTCTATGATTCTATGCTGTTTGGCCTTGGAGGAGATGGCACTGGCCCCAAGCATGAAACAATAGCCGCCGCGGCTGCTACTTTGTGCTTGGGCTCGGCCTGTCTGGTATTTTTTTTTAAACCATCTGACAATCCTACTTTTCACTGAAATTCCTGTCAGTCATTGAGTGGTGCAAGTGTGAGAATTTGTTTATTTAAAACCTTGCTATGCCACCTGTTATCCTTGTGGAGGTGGTTGACAACCATTGTAAAAATACAGTATAAAAAATAAAATAAGCCAATGCTCAAATGAACATTTGTTTCTATACCTATCTTGTATACATTTAGCATCAGAATTTGCAGAATTATAACCAGAAGAATCAGTAGCAAAAGGCAGTAAAAAATGTTAATCGCCACTAAGAACTTTTTAAAAAGAAAAAGCACAATTAAATGTTCTTCATTCAATTAAAGCAAACCTATTAAAGCTGTAAGTATAGTGAATTGCTATGTAATGTTCCTTTTATATTCAAGGGTGTAATTTGTTCTTTTTTATTATCATTTTGAAAGGCAAAAGTACTCGATTTCGGTGATGGAAAGCCAGGAAATAGTGAGTACATATTTGCGTCATTTGTTTTAATGCTTAATGTAGAAATCCCATTGACTTGAGTAACTACTCGTGCAAAGATAGCTTTTATCCTGCTCACTGCTGAATGTATGTATACTTTCCAGATAAGGATCTGTCTAGGGTGGAATTTGGTAATACAGCCCAGATATGTATCTCGTACGTCTTACTTATCCGTGTATTGAATTTGTTCTGATGTGAACATGGTGGCAGCTACTGACTCACTGATCAATATTTAGAGAGGTTCTCTGTTCCATTGGCACAGGCTCGTTTTTCTTTATACAGAGCCCTGTCCCTAGTGTCCTTAACCCCTTAAACACAGCCTGCCCAGTTTTTCTGTTTTGTTTAGGGCCCTATCAAAGGGAAGATGGAGCAGTGAGTCTTCATGAAATCAATTGCTTGAGGTTAGCCTTGGACTTCCACTTACTATGCTGGAAGGCACATCTTTACAATAAGTTCCCAGAGTGCATCTGTTTGCCACTTACTTCTGAACCATTTTACCGGCATAGGAAGGAGAGGTTAAAGTGCCATTGTCAGAAAACTGAGCAGGACACAAAGGTAACATACTGGGGTACCCAAGATCTTTTCTCTGGGAGTGAGCAAATACCAATTTGCAGTCTCAACAACTGTGATTACTACCTATCCTCCGACCCAACTAGTGTCAAAGTTGCTTCTCTGTACTCTAGTACATTTTTATCCATGACCCAACCACAAACAAAAAGGTCAAATGGGGTGCGGGAATGCAGAGCTCAGTCCACCGTTTTGAAAGTAGCTCTCCTCTCCTCTCCAAATTAGCTGTAGTCCACCGTTTTGAAAGTGGAGTGTAGCTCTCCTCTCCTCTCCAAATTAGCTGTGGGTAGAACATCCACACGAGCCCTGCAGTCCCTCCATTTAATCAGTCAAAGTAGGTTTTTTTGCCTCTGGTTTAAAGTAGAAAGCTGCTGGAGTCCCAAGAGTCATGCTGAGAGAGAGCACGATGTTCTGTGGAAGCCCCTCCCACAAGATATGGGGGCATAGAAGTAACCAAAGTTTGTATTGTAGATAGAATTAGATGAGAGGGGAAGAGCCAGTGAAATCAGGATTCCAAAGAAGGCTTTACTAGATAAATGGGTATTATTTTCACAGTTGTGTTAAAACCTGATCTTTTATGAATTTTTCACATTCTTAAAAGAAAACTCTTAATTTGATGAATGCAGCATAGATACGACCTACTTTAGATACAGCATAGATACGACCTACTCTAAATGCCTCAGGTGAGCAGAATTTCAGTCACTAGATCGCTGCTGCTGCAGCACTTGCCAGTTATCTTATTATGCAGGCAATTTGCATCTCCACATGAGAGCAAAGCCTTAATACACCAGACCCTCCAGTCACTGGATACAGTGTCAGAATCCATGCCCAAGGTAACTCTGCTTCCCACCATAAATAGAATCCTACAGTGTAGGGTTAGTGTATAATCATTTCATATTTCTGACTAAGCTCATGGTTAAGGATTGGGGAGGACAAATACTGCCTGCTTTTTTAAAAATTAAAAATCCTAGCCCAGTCTAGCTCAGTCTAGTCAGATCTCAGAGGCTAAGCAGGGTCAGCCTGGGTTAGTATTTGAATGGGAGACCACCAAGGAAGCCCAGGGCTGCTGCACAGAGGCAGGCAATGGCGAGCCACCTCTGAACAATCTCTTGCCTTGAAAACCCTATGGGGTTGCCATAAATCACCTACAACTTGATGGCCACACACACACATTTGGTGCAGGGAACAAAAATGTTTGGTGCTGATGCTGAATTCTTTAAAATAGTGTTTCATAGCTGTGTCAGACTGACTGACATCTCATACTTTGATGCCAGAGTCTGAAGATCTGGAAATCGGTGCCAAGGAAATTGAAATATTTCTCCAGCGTTTTATCAGATGCTATATAAATAGCATGCTGATTTATTAAAAGCTATTTAAACCTGAGTGAAATATGCGAAAGCAGAGAACAAGGAATGCAGTCATTAGGCTTGCTGCCCAGTGAATTGTGTGGGAGCCCCAGATATTATAATATTGTGAAACTAAGCAGGTGTTAGGGGACTGATCAGTGGTTTATATGGGACTCCACTGATGATGGATGTAAGTATCATAAACCATGTTTTTAAAAGAAAGAGTGCAGCCATGATTGGTCAGACCTCTAAAAGGAAAGAAAGAATTTGATTTTGAAAGGATGAGGATCTACTGGTGACCACAGTGGAAATCTGGCAGACATAATTGCTGAAATTAACCAGGACTTTGATTTTCCAAAGATGCTAACGTCTAGAGAAGCTAAGCAGACAAATCAAGATCAGTAGTTGTGTTAGGCTGTCTGGAGCTGCAGTGGCTCAAGTGGTTAAGACGCTGAACTGCAGGCTGTGGAAGGTCAGTAGTTCAGCAGTTTGAGACCCGATTTGCCGCATGACGGAGTGAACTCCCGTCTCTAGTTCCAGCTCCTGCCAACCTAGCAGTTCGAAAGCAAGACATTGCAAGTAAATAAATAGGTACCATTTCAGTGGGAAGGTAACAGCGTTCCTTGCGCTTTGGTGTTTAGTCATGCTGGCCACATGACCACGGAAACATCTTCGGACAGCGCTGGCTCTTCGGCTTTGAAACGGAGATAAGCACCGCAACCCTAGAGTCAGATTCGACTGGCTTTCGAGCAATGGAACCTTTACCTTTACCTTTTAGCTGTAGAAAAGAGCAAGAGTCCAGTAGTTAAAAACTAACAGAATTTGTGGCACGATAGGAGCTTTCATGAGTCACTGCTCACTCACATGCCAGTGGTATCTGAAGCAAGCAGACAAAGAATTGTAAGCAGGAGGCAATACAGCCACAGCTTCTGCTGCCTTCTCTCTCCCTTCTCCGTGTGCACTTCTGTATTCTGAACCAGACTTCAGTTTTGCCTGCTGGCAGGCAGGGGAGCAAGGACTGGGGAGAAATGGACTCTCTCCCTCTTCGTTGACTGTTACGCAGCCTGATCCTATGCACACTTTTGTTTAGAAGTTATATACAATTTCATTCAGTGGGACTTATTTCCAGGTTAAGCATCTGTAGGATTGCAGCCTCCAAGTCAAAATACACGATATGTTTGATCCAACTTTTTTGTCACATGGATGATCAGGGAAGCAGCCCGAATAGCCCAAACTAGCCTCATCTTATCAGACTTGGAAGCTAAGCAGGGTTGGTACTTGGATGGGGGACCACCAAGGAAGACTGGGGCTGCTATGCAGAGGAAGGCAATGGCCAACCACCTCTGCTCCACTGCCTGCCACAGGAAGTGGTGGCGGCTACAAGCATGGACGGCTTCAAAAGGGAATTGGATAAGCATATGGAGCAGAGGTCCATCAGTGGCTATCAGTCACAAGGTATAGATAGGGGCTCTGGGGCAAGTGATGCTCTGTCTTCTTGGTGCTTGGGGGGGGGTCAACAGTGGGAGGGCTTCTAATGTCCTGGCCCCACTGGTGGACCTCCTGATGGCACCTGGTATTTCTGGCCACTGTGTGACACAGAGTGTTGGACTGGATGGGCCTTTGGCCTGATCCAACATTGGCATCTCTTATGTTCTTATGTTCTCTCTTGCCTTAGAAGCCCCATGAGGGGTCTCTGTGAGTTGGTTGCGACTTTATGGCACATTTTACCTTTATGATCATCAGGGAACTCGGCTTCAGAGCATTGTGTTGTTCCATTCTGCTCAGGAGCACTGAGAGGGGAGGAGAGGGGCTTCAGGCTTCCCTCTTGTGTTATTTTTCCTGTGGAAACAGCTACAGAGGAGGCCTGCTTGGCCCTTTCTTGGGTTCCATGTGTGGGGAGGTGTATGTCCGAAAAGAAGAAGAGATTGGATTTATACCCCATGGCCCTTCACTACCTGAAGTCTCAGAGCGGCTTACAATCTCCTTTCCCTTCCCCTCCCCACAACAACAATCACCCTGTGAGGTAGATGGGGCTGAGAGAGCTCTCCCAAGGACTGCCATTGAGAGGACAGCTCTGAAAGAACTTGTAACTGACCCAAGATCACAGCAGTAGCTGCATGTGGAGGAGTGGGGAATCAAACTCATTGCTCCCAGATTAGAGTCTGCGCTCCTCACCACTACCAAACCGCTCCTAACCACTACACCAAACCACTACACCAAAACGGTATTTAATCCCTAAACCTTGAAGAAGGAATCAGTCCTGATATCTACCTTTTTCTGTCAGAATTTGTCTGTAGACTGAATCTGTTCATCTCTCAGCTTAAAAGACTATCAAAATTCAAGCTGAACCTGCAAATATGAGAAATTCTTTTACGTTCTTACATAATTATTTCTCTGTGACTGAACTAGAGGATCAGTAATCTTTTCCACCTATATTTATTTATTTACGGTCCCTGCCGCACGGCAGGAAAAACGACGGCAGAAGTGCGGCTAATCTGAGCCGCACCAAACTAGAGACGCCGCGGCGGGATCCCACGGATCCCCTGAGCCACGGCGCCGTTGCTCCCCGGCACGATCAGATGCCGGGGAGAAAGCGACGGTGGGAGGGGGAGGCTGGCGAACTGCGCATGCTCACACATGCGCAGTTCGGCCAGGAGCCGGGGATGCGCCGGCGAAAGGACGCGCCGGCAATCCCACGGCCGCACTTGCCACGGCCTTTCCGGATGAACCACCCAGGTAGGTGGTTCTTTTTTGGTGCGGGGTTTTGGGCTGACAGGGATGGATCGGTGACAGGCGGGCAACGCTTCCCAGTTGTTGCCGTGGGATCGCGCCCATTTGCCGCGCATCCAATCCGTCCCTCTCCCGGCCCAAATCCTCGCGTGTGACCGGGGCCTACATTACTTATAATCGGCCTTTCTCATTTGGAATCAAGGTGTGAGTGCATTTAATACAATCAACACATAGTGAGTTGGTGCAATCAACAGGATGGAACATTCAATAAAAATACAACAGGACGACTGTAGAACCAATCAGAAATCTAAAAACAGAACTGAAGCAAAGTATTAACATGACACATTAAATGATGCCTAATTTACATAATAGGACCCTGGTTTCAGCAAGCTAAACACCGTCTGTCTGATGCTGTGTATAGACCACAGTCCGTATGGTTCTATGACCATCCTGCTGGTAGTTTGAGAGAGTTCTACCAAATAATAAATCAAGCACTATAACTACTACGAGACTCCAAAGTAATGGCAACCTTGAGAATTGTTTTTTGATTAAACTACTGCATCTGTAAAAAGCATTCATTCATCTTCACAGCAGCACAGACTGGTGGCCATGTAACGTTAAGCATTGAAGATGAACCAGACAGAAAGAAGAAAGATAAACTGGTCAAGAAGAAAGTGAAAGAAGCTTCCCCCAAACTAGCAACGCTGGAGGTAGAGTTCATTAAGATGATTTTAGATTCGGTTAATTCAGTCGGTCCAATCAACAGGATAGGACATTCAATAAAAATACAACAAGGACTGTAGAACCAATCAGAAATCTAAAAACAGAACTGAAGCAAAGTATTAACATGACACATGAAATGATGCAAGATTTACATAATAGGACCCTGGTTTCAGCAAGCTAAACACAGTCTGTATGATGCTGTGTATAGAGACCACAGTCCATATGGTTCTATGACCATCCTGCTGGTAGTTTGAGAGAGTTCTACCAAATAATAAATCAACCACTATAACTACTACAAGACTCCAAAGTAATGGCAACCTTGAGAATTGTTTTTTGATTAAACTACTGCATCTGTAAAAAGCATTCATTCATCTTCACAGCAGCACAGACTGGTGGCCATGTAACGTTAAGCATTGAAGATGAACCAGACAGAAAGAGGAAAGATAAACTGGTCAAGAAGAAAGTGAAAGAAGCTTCCCCCAAACTAGCAACGCTGGAGGTAGAGTTCATTAAGATGATTTTAGATTCGGTTAATTCAGATTTCTCTGCTGACCTGGGAAATAGGTGTCAGAGCTTCAGCAGATACGTTTGTGGATGAAGGGTACCAATTACAATGCAAAAGCTGGCCCTTTATTACTTTGTAATGCTGAATGTTGGACCAATCTTTTCCCAAAGATTTATGATGGAGATCTGGAGAGTGAATTTAACAACTTTGAAGACTGGGTGAAAACCTTCGAACTCTTCCGAGGCAAGTCTAATGATGAAGATCACGGGGACTATGATGAAAGGATAATAGGGAAGTTTAAGGTATGAATAAAAGCTGACCAGAGATCATGTGGAGTGTAAAAATCTATGCTGCATGGAAATTTGTGTTTCTCAACATTTTTAGATCAAGATGAGTAGCCAGGTTAGTCTGTCTGTGGCAGTAGAAAAGAGCAAGAGTCCAGTGGCACCTTAAAGCAGGGGTGTCGAACTCATTCTTTATGAGGGCTGTATCTGACATAAATAAGACCTTCATGTGTGTCATAAAACGTAATGCCAGGTAGCGGAGATATAAACTTTATAAAGGACACAAACACAAAGGTTTTTTTTAACTTAAAATAAAAACATGCTTAAAACATTAGCACTCTTGCAATATTTTGTTTATTTAACAGTGTCTGATAACCGACACCTCTTGCTCTGAATTATTGCATCAAAATGTCTGTGCTGTTGCAATCTTGAGTATGCTGTTCAGGTGTGTATCTGTAAGCTGCAAACCTACGATGATGCAGCAGCAGCAGAACTGGAAGAAGAAGCCGAAGACAGCCAGTTCCAATGCAGGCCTGATAGAACCAGTCCGGGGTCCAGCCGCATGTTTGACATCCCTGCCTTAAAGGCTAACAAAAATGAAAATGCGGAAAAGCCCTCAGACATCGATCATGTTACAGATCTTACAACTTCATTGGGAATATGGGGTAGGCTAGCACAAACCCCTAAAAAAGAATGAAAATCTCAAGGAAATTTAGGTCCTGGGGAATACATCAGGACTTGCAGGAGCTTTTAATCCATCCCTCAAGATGACTCAAGATTTGTTGGAAGCATCGAGTCACCAGACTGCAGCATCAGTTAGTGGGACAAAGTTTCTGAAAAGCCATTAAACAATTTGAGGATTGGATGGTAGTAAGGGACATTAGGAGGCACAGAGTGGGAGAGAGTGCACTTTTGAAGGCACCAGATTGGCCAATGGCTTTCTCTCTCTACTAGTACTGGAGATCTGGTGTTTGAAGAGACTCAAATGTGACCCTCAGGCTGAAAAATTTGCTTCCTCCTGAAATAGAGCCAGTCTGTTCCTCATTTACTAGGTGGTGCAATATAGATCCACCCTCTCTATAGGCCAATGGATGGTTGGATCTAAGATCATGGTGTTGAATTAGACAACTCCACTGCAGGAAGGAAGAGCATTTCAGTTGAACTAGTCTAAAGATTTGAGCACTGGTGTTTGGGCAATGCCGAACGGTTACACGCCTGAAAACATTTCTCAAAATGTCTCGGAAATAAACAAACAATAATCATTTACAAGAAATAAAATGGAGGGCTGGGATAATAACACAGGGTTTCATTTTGAGTTAAGGGCTGCATGCATTTGCGGTTCCAGGTCGTTATTTGGGGATGGAGAGGCTTGGCCAGCCTTATACTGCCATGTTCAAATGACCACTCACACACAGTTGCTTTGGAAATTAGGTGGATAAAATTGGCCACAACTTAATTGATTACAGCTGTTATAGGCATTGGCACAGCATGGGTCCACCGGATCCGACCCTTTGGCTGACCCGTCTGCCAGCCGAGGTATCCGTTACCCAGCCAGCCGGCATGGGTAGAGTCTGCGGGATGGCAGGTTGCCAGGGTTCACCTGGACACCTGCCCTTGTGTGAACTCCCCTGCCACCTGGGGGTGAGGGCCATCGCTGTTAGTTCTTGCGCTTGCCTGTTCCCTTCAGCCCTCATGCCAAGACCCTTACAAGGGTCCCTGCTTCCGAAAAATGGCACGCAGGCCAATTACCGCCAAATGAATCCAGCCCCATGCTGTCACCACCGAGAGTTGTGACGAACTGTGTACCCTGGAACTAAATATTGGAAACTAACAACACACAACCCAGAATGACCTGCAACCCCATCTACAGTAACCTCGCCTGTTAAGTCCTAACCCTTACCAAAGCCCAAGAAACAGAGAGGGATGGGTGGGCAAGCAGCTCCCACCGTGACAGAAAAGGGGGTGAGGACGGCGAGCGACCCGGGTCACGTATACCCGGGCCTCTCCCTCTGGCCACTCCGCTGCCCAGCGATTGGTCCGGGGAGGGAGGGGAGGCGCCTACCTTCCTGCCACTCACCTGGCCCCTCCTCCCCTGGCCTGACGACTGGCCAGCCTCGTCCCCCGCCCCGCCCGGGCCTCACCTACCCGGGCCCTTTCGGCTTGCAAAATACTGATTCAACATGTGACATTTTCCCTGTGCTTTCTCGCTTCGGGCTTAATAAAGAAATATTCATAACTGTATGTCAACAGGGCTGTTTCTGCCTATACAAAAATCCAGACGACTGCTGCTCTGGAGAAGGCCAGCCAAAGATTCTTCAGGGAATACCCCCAAATCACTCTGTGAAAGTCCTCATCAGAGTATACGTTGTGGCAGTAAGTGTAATTTTATGTACAACCTTAACATTAAATAAGGGCCAAACCATAAGTGATGCTTGACTCCAGATACATAACTTGGCCCTAAAGCCAGCACGGGGGGCTGGTCTTGGATCAGGACCACACTACTGGGGACAGAGTGGATCACTTTCCCCCCTGCCCTTTTCCCAGATCAGGAATCTCCGCCATCTGGTTCTTTAAGGCTGTGGTCACACACACTAAACAATCCGCTTTCAATCCACTTTTGAATTGGATTTTGCCAGTTCACACAGTAAAAATCCAGTTGGAAAGTGCATTGAAAGTGGATTATTGAGTGTGTGTGACTGAAGCCTAAGTAAAGGAAAAAAGACGGGCACAATATGGGCATTTGTCTTTTTTCTCTGTTGGGGATTACAGCAACTGTGAGGCAGATATCTGATAAGGGTGGAAGAGTTAAGAATGAATTACTTTTAAGACTGAATTAGACCTCTGGAGTTCCATTCACACAATTCCAGCATCATGTTTGACCCTTAATTTACTTATGTTCCCGAAATAGGCTGGACTCTGTTTCCTTGGCTAGTGTCAGTTCAAAATTTATGAAGGAATAGAGAGAAAGTGGAAGTACAAGTTAGATCCCCTATCACTTCCCACAATTCTCTTGTAGGTCTCTGTTGCAGAGGCTCCACCCCCAAAATTTCCCAACTCCCAGGAATTTCTCCACCCCCAGGAATTTCCCAACCCAGAGCTCGCAACGCTATTCTGACTCAGTATAAACTGCCTGTGTTCACAGTACTATACCACCTCCTATTTAATGTCCTGGCTTCCTTATTAGAAAATCCTTTCCCTCTTTTTGCAGGCATTTAATCTTAGTCCAGCTGATCCAGATGGTAAATCGGACCCTTATATTGTACTTAAACTGGGAAACACAGAAATTAAAGACCGAGAGAAGTACATTCCTAAGCAGCTAAACCCAGTTTTCGGAAGGTGAGTTCATTTAATTGAGTGCGACACCCTAAACTTAACAAATTAGCTGCACATATTTCATTTTCCCTGCTGCCTCTGTTATTTGGGACAAAGTACATTTGTTAATGCATTGATGCACATCTCTTGAGATGCTTTATAATTTACTGATTAAATTCTTGACAATCAGTATCACACTGTCTGATTGCAAATTCGATTTTCATGCAAGTCCAACATCTCCCAGGATTAGTTTCTGTTGTTTCATCGCTCCTTGTATAATAGCACAAATGACTTTGTCTATTTATGTTAATGAAACTATTAGTTAAGCTTCGCAACTGTTCTGTAGCTAGAATGTGTGAGTTTCAGGTTCCAGCTGAATTCCGCCAGCCATTAGGCAGCTCAGAACAGGAAAAGGAAGACAGGAGAACAGATACAGCGAACAGAAGCCCCTACTTAAAACAAACGACTATCAGAATCTGTGGGTTAAACTGAGCCCGGTTCTCCAAAGTAAAGATAGTAACAGTGGAATCCTAACCAGGGTTTAAGAACATTGGTCGAACCTGCATTTGCATTTTTAAATCAGTTTCATGCTGCTGTGACGCCGTCTTTCTCTATGCTTGTTTGAATGCTGTTTGGAGAAGATTCTTTTAAAGCAGTGCAGAGGTGCAATGACAGTGGAGCCGCCACGAAAGGGCAATAAACATATGCGGACGTGCAAAAGTATGCTAGCACTGTTGAGGTGTGAAAAGGACGCCAAATGTAGACAGCTTTTTTAAAGACGGTGTCAGAAGGCTGGGACACCGGTGGGAAAGACAAATGCAGATTCGACCATTGACTTCAAGACCCAACAAGAGCTGGACTGACTCAGTAAAGACTCCAAAGTGTCCACTCAGTCTGGCAGCGGCTCTCCAGGGTCTCAGGCTGAGGTCTTTCACATCACCTACTGCCTGGTAACTGGACAATGCTAACTTTGATGGATTAAGGGTGTGATCCAGTATCAGGTAGTTTCATGTGTTTCATAGATCAGCTAGGGCCAAATTAGATGTGATCTATAATTAATATTTCCCACATTTTTAAAGGCTAAAAGCAGCCATGGGTAGGGTCCAACTCAGACTAAGTCCATGCGCCGCAGCAGCCTGGGTTAAACTTTTCGTGCTCTGCTGTTTTCCCAGAACAAAAGGGTCTCCTCCCTGAACTGCCAGTTTCCTTTTAGAGAAAAACGTCTGGAAACAAAATCCCACCAATTTCTCTTTATAACTTTAACCAACTTTATTGCTAAACATTATCCTCTCCATCCAGACCCATTGCTAACATGTTTTGTATGCATTTGGTAAACTTTACACAGCATTTTTGGTTCTTTCCACACAATAACGTTCCTTGAATTCTACTGTCCTAAGTTGCTGTTTTGTTCTGACATGGATAGCCCAAGCTAGCCTGATCTCAAAAGCTAAGCAGGGTTACCCTTGGTCCGTATTTGGAAAGGAAAGGAAAAGGAAAGGATGGGAGAGCACCAAGGAATACCAGGGTCACTACACAGAGGCAGGCAATGGCAGCCACCTCTGGAAGTCTCTTGCCTTTCAAACCCTACAGGGTCATCGTAAGTCAGCTGCAACTTGATGGCAAAAAAACTCCTGCTGTTTTAATCATTTGTAAGTGTTGAAACGATGCTTTTGGTTCAACAATAAAACTTGCGCTCGGTACGGTTTCCCAGTTCTGAGCATCTGTACATAGGTGTCAGTTCCACTGAGTTTGTTTAGAATCATTTCCAGATGTTTGCTTAGGGTTTCAGCTGTCGGGGTATGATTGACATAATTGTATCAATCTTCTTTTGGACTAGGTCCTTTGAACTTCAGGCAACTTTCCCCAAGGAATCCCTGCTTTCAGTCTTGATCTACGACTATGACATGATTGGTTCAGATGACCTAATTGGAGAAACGAAAATTGATTTGGAAAACCGTTTCTACAGCAGGCACCGAGCCAACTGCGGGTTGCAAAGCCAATATGAAATGTAAGCTTCTCTTGGGAGACTCGGTCTGTTAGCCGCTATTTAATGACCAGCCAGCAGAGAAGCTTCTAGTGGAAGCTATAGGCTGTCAAAGGAAGGCCCTGTATGAGGTCCAGAGTGTCAAGGTCCAGGGTTGCCTCCAAGTGAGGTCTGACAATCTCTCAGAATTACCACTGATCTCCAGATTACAGAGACCAGTTCCCCTGGAGAAAATAGCTGCTTTGAAGGGTGGATTCCATGGCATTATACCCCACGGAGGCCACTCCCCTCCCCAAACCCCACCTTCCTCAGGCTCCACCCCCAAAATCTCCAGGTATTTCCTGGCCTGTAGCTGGTAACTCTAATGAGAGGTCAAACCAGTATACCCACCAGTCACTCCTTGTCCATCTCCTGGATCCCAAAGTCCTTCCTCCTTTTTTCGTATCAGCTGGGGTTTTTCCCCCCATACAAGTCAGACACAGCCAAAGGGTTCTTGAACTAGCTCCTCTCTCAACTGAACACCAACGGAACTGTGGCCTGTTTCCCATGAAATGAGTCAATGAATCCATTTCTCCGCTATAACAGTTAAACTGAAGGACGGAGCTTGCTTTCGTGAGCTGGTTCGTGCCCATCCCTAGTCCCTGACCTTACTTGTGTCACAGGAAAGATTGGGGACCTAACATTTGCAAGTACCGTGGGGGCCCAATTTGGTTCCTGAGTAGAGTGTGGGTGGAGGAGGGGCTTCAGCTTTCCCTTCCACACTGTTTTCCCAAGCCAAAATGGCCACTGGGGAGCCCTGTTTGGTCCACTCTGGGGCTCAAAGTGCTGCAGTTATTACATGGGACCCCTGATCTGATTCGTGTCACACCCAGTGTTCCCTCTAAGCTGAGTTAGTGTGAGCTAGCTCACAGTTTTTTTAGCCTCTGGCTCAGACATTTTTATCTTAGCTCAGGAAGGAGGGCTCCAAAGCAAACTAATTTATGCAGCAGCCAAATTGCTCGCTCACAACTTTAATGCCAGGAGCTCACAAAGTAGAATTTTTGCTCATGAGACTCCACGGCTTAGAGGGAACATTGGACACCTATCTTCTAGTTGAGCCCACAGTCATACAAAACAGATCACAATCCTGAGCTTTATCCCCTTCTAAAAACATTGCCTCTGACTTGCAGTGAAGGATACAATGCTTGGCGAGATGCCACCAAGCCAACTGAGATCCTAACCAAGCTGTGCAAGGACAACAGACTGAACGGGCCCTACATGCAACCTGGGAAGATTCAAATAGGGGACAAAGTCTTTACAGGGCAGACAGTCTTCCAGGAAGATGAGAACGGTAATTATACTGTCTGTAGTCTGTTATTATCAGGATCCAAATCTTTATAATATCCATTGACAACAGGAGATATATATATGCTACATTCTTTTAATTTTGTTCCTGCTAAGCATAATCAGCAACAGCAGGACCCGCTTTAAGAGTAATTAAGTGTAAAAGGAATATTCACGCCTCCAGATATTCAAGACAATTGTTGACATTTGTTGCGCAAATGCAGTAGGCGACGGTTCCCTGGGCAATGCTGTTTCCGTATAGGGATGAGCAAAAGTTTAATTTCATCTTATATTTGTTTATCTTTGATAACAATTTCGGTTATCTTTTTCCCCCCTTTTTTGCTGTGGGTTTAGTAGGTTTGTTTGCATTCTGTATGCACGTGTATGGTTCTTATATGCAATTTATATGTACAACGTACATCGTTTGTTTGTATAATATAACTAGAAGACACGGTGATGATGATTTATTTCAGGTGTCCCCAAACGTTTTGAGCCTGTGGGTACCTTTGGAATTCTTACATAGGAGAGTAGCGCAACTACAAAATAACTGCTGTGGAAGAAATAACCATATACACAGAAGCAGCCCAACGGCAGGGGAGAAGAGGGATAATTTTACAAAATACACTGAGAAAGAGGGGTGGGAGAGAATGAACCCCAACACTGTGGTGGCAGCTCCCACTGAAACAACATTGCTTTAATCTTCACAGCCAATCAGATCTCCAGTGGCCAATCAGAGACCCTGCTGGGCAAGAGCCCCACCTGGCCCCACCCACTTTCCTTAAAAGGTGATGGTGGTCACCATGATCCCCACGGGCACCGTGTTGGGGACCCCAATTTAATTAATTTTTATGCCACTTCTCCAGAGAACACGTTCAAGGTGGCTTACAAAGTAAAAACACGGTCAAATCACAGAACAGCATAAAAATCACTAAAAATTGACATAAGAACATAAGAGGAGCCAGTGTTGGATCAGGCCAATGGCCCATCCAGTCCAACACTCTGTCACACAGTGGCCAAAAATACCAGGTGCCATCAGGAGGTCCACCAGTGGGGCCAGGAGGACACTAGAAGCCCTCCCACTGTTGAACCCCCCCAAGCACTAAGAATACAGAGCATCACTTGCCCCAGACTGAGAGTCCCTATCTATACATTGTGGCTAATAGTCACTGATAGACTTCTGCTCCATATGCTAATCTAATTCCCTCTTGAAGCCGTCCATGCTTGTAGCCGCCGCCACCTCCTGGGGCAGTGAATTCCATGTGTTAATCACTCTTTGGGTGAAGAAGTACTTCCTTTTATCTGTTCTAACCCGACCGCTCAGCAATTTCATGGAGTGCCCACGAGTTCTTGTATTGTGAGAAAGGGAGAAAAGTACCTCTTTCTCTACCTGCTCTTTCCCATGCATAATCTTATAAACCTCAATCATGTCACCCCTCAGTCGTCGTTTCTCCAAACGAAAGAGCCCCAAGCGTTTTAACCTTTTCTCATAGGGAAAGTGTTCCCTATGAAGAAACCCATTGGTAAAACTCAGCTATTAAAACCCCAACAATTAAAACCCCAGCCAGAGCATAAAATCATCATAAAGCATTTAACAGCCTGAAACAATTCGCACAAAACAGTTCTCAGGCTAGAAGTAAATGGGAATTTGTTGATGCAGAAGCGATGTTGGAAAAGCATACCTTTGACTAAGCAAAAATGCAAATAGAAAATTGTATGAAAATTCTTTAAAATCAGAGATTTGATTTGCCCGAAGGAGACAAAAAATGGGCAGTTTCGAGGTTGAAGCAGCTTGGAAGAGAAATTGAAAATCACCCCCGGATTATGAAGTTTTTACATGTTTTTATATATGGCATGGCAAACGGCCTGCCCTTGTTAGCCGCCCTGAGCCCACTGGGGAGGGCGGGAT
Organism: Gekko japonicus; assembly: GCF_001447785.1. Lineage (NCBI taxonomy): Eukaryota > Metazoa > Chordata > Lepidosauria > Squamata > Gekkonidae > Gekko > Gekko japonicus. Next base: position 581,314 of record NW_015161430.1, read on the forward strand.
ATAAATATGAAAAATAAATAAATAATAAATAAGTTGTGTGTCCAAGAGGCAGCTTGGTTGGCCCCTGTGTGAACAGCATAGTGGACTTGATGGACCTGTGGTCTGGTCCAACATGGCTCTTCTTGTTACCTTGAATACTTTTTGGTGCAATTCTAAATAGAGTTACCATTAATGGACCTAGAAGGGAGTCATTCTGTTTCAAATTGAACTGCTAGTTTTCACTGAGACAGCATGCCGTAAGTGGTTAGAGTGTCAGACTAGAATCTGGGAGACCCACCCAGGTTCCAATAACCCCTCTGCCATGCAAGTTTTCTGGGTGAACTTAGGGTAGTCACACACTCTTAGTCTAACCTACTTTACAGGGGTGTTGTGAGGATAATCTGGAGGAGGGGAGAATGATGTAAACTGCTTTGGGTTCCTATTGGAGAGAAACGTGGGGTATAAATATCTAAATAAATAGCGACACTAATAATAATGAGATAGCAGTCTTTGATATTTATCTATGTCAATAAGATAATCATTATCATTATAGAGAATAACTGATTGAGAGAAAGGGGGGAATCTAAAGAAACAAGAAAGCAAAATTCTTCAGTAAAATTCGTAGCCTGTGGTCTTAATCCAGCTCTAAAAGCTCTCAAATAAAACGACAGCGCGAGATCAGTTGCATGAAAATTGGGAAGAAGATGCACACCAGAAAGCGTTCAGAGCATGATAATCAAAGTAATGTGGTGTGGAGAGACTGCATCTTCATTTGCTGCAGTGTGTCTTCAGATGCCCTGTCCCAACAAACATCCAATTTATGCCCATCATTTCCAACTCAGCAAATCATCCATGAGTATAGACATCTTTATAGGACTGGACTGCCTTAGCTCAGCCAGGTCGTCTTGCTTGCAATGATTCACAGCCTCCTAAAGATTAACTTTATTTTCTTACTGTTCCATGGGGTAATCCCAGACGCGAGCACGGAGTATACTTTATGCGTTTCTCCCTTTGGAGTCATCAAAAGCACCTTTATAGAAATCAGATTTTTTAACGAGCACCTGTGCTAATTGACGCAGCTGCATTAATCAGTACCTTAATGTGCAAACTCGATTTCTCACTGCCCTTTCTCTTGCAGAAGAACCTGTTGAATCATATGAACACCTCGCACTAAAGGTTTTACGCTCCTGGAATGAAATCCCCGGGGTTGGTTGTAAGCTGGTGCCTGAACATATTGAGACTCGGCCTATCTATCACAAGGATAAGCCTGGCATGGAGCAGGTAAATTCTTCCACCTGGATTAGTGGGGGGGAAACTGTGAAGATCTTGGCTCCACCTTAATCTTGCGGCCAGTTAGGGCTACAGTTAATATAGGGTTACCATATTTTGAAAAGCAAAAAGAGAAGACATATTTCCTGACTGACTGCTTCAAAGAAGTGATCGCTATGACGAATCTCATTTTAAATACCCCTACTATCTAAGCTGTGGTAATTGCTACTAACTAGGAATAGTCCTAACCTTCCAGCCCCAAAAGAGGACATTTTCCTCAGTTGTTTTTTTAAAGCCCAAAAGAGGAGGGACACCAAAAAAAGAGGACAGGTCCTCTAAAAAGAGGACATTGGATAACCCTAGTTAATAGATAGTTAATAACCTCCTTGGCAAATAGAAGGGGAAGTCATGGAAGTAGTGACAGACTTCACGTTCCTGGGATCCCAAATCACCACAGACTGTGACAGCAGCCATGAAATTAAAAGACGCCTGCTCCTTGGGAGGAAAGCAATGGCGAACCTAAACAGCATGATAAAAAGTAGAGACATCTCCCTGCCAACAAAAGTCCGCATGGTCAAAGCAATGGTATTCCCAGTAGTCATGTATGGCTGCGAGACATGGACTATAAGGAAGGCCGAGCGCCGAAGAATAGATTCTTTTGAACTATGGTGCTGGAGAAGACTCTTGAGAGTCCCTTGGACTGCAAGAAGATCAAATCAGTCAATCCTAAAAGAAATCAACCCGGACTGTTCCCTGGAAGGCCAGATAATTAAACTGAAGCTCAAATACTTTGGCCACCCAATGAGAAGGGAGCACTCACTGGAGAAGACCCTGATGCTGGGAAAGATTGAAGGTCAAAGAAGACGGGGACGGCAAGGGATGAGATGGTTAGACAGTGTCACCGATGCAACGAACATGAAATTGAGCACACTTCAGAGGACGGCGGAAGACAGGAAGGCCTGGCGTGATCTGGTCCATGGGGTCGCGAAGAGTTGGACTCGACTGTGCGACTGAACAACAACAAAAGTTAATAGCATCTCACAATTTAGAGATGCTGAATGGGTGTTGTGGTTACCAATGGGTTTCCTGGCTCAGTTCCCATTGTCAGCACTAGGAATTTGTTTTTATATCAACAGTTTTACAGGTTTGGTTTTGCAGATTTGTTTGGTGTTGTATACACGTGTTGCGCAGCTATCATACGCAGTCGGTTGGCTCCAGTGGGTAGGGTTGCCAACCTCCAGGTGGGCCCTGGAGATCTCCCCCTATTACAGTTGATCTCCCGATGACCAAGCTCAGCTCCCCTGGAAAAAGTGGCTGCTTTGGAGGGTGGACTCTGTGGCATTATACCTGGCTGAGGTCCATCCTCTCCCCAAACCCCACCGTCCCCAGGCTCCACTCCTAAAATCTCCAGGTATTTCCCAAACCAGCAACCCTAACAATGATCCAAGTGGCAGAAAAGGCAGGAAGAACAATTTCGTCCTCTTTAACAAGACTCCTGGGATAAAGGAAAGATCTGCCAGCATCAGCACCAGACTGCCAGTTTCTCTCAGAGTTTCTCATTTATACGTTTCACATAAATTGCTGATTTTTATCGGTGCACAAATAATGTTGAAAATGAGTACATTTTAAGGTGGAAGTTCAGGTGAGGAAACTGAAAATGGAGCAGGGTAATGAATTGTGGGTTTGATCTGCACAAGGGAAAAGAGCAATTGAAACAGGGAATTAGGAGTCGGAAAAAGCAGAGAGAGCAAATCTGCAATCTTCTCTAATCGGCTCTTGCTCATAAAAGCCTTTGATGCCCTGGGCCCAGCCAGAATTATGGTTGCTGAGCCTCCAGGTGGGGCCTGGGGATCTCCCGCTTTTACAGCTGATCTCCAGCTGACAGAGATCAGCTCCCCTGGAGAAAATGGCTGCTTTGAAGGGTGGACTCTATGGCATGGTACCCTGCTGAGGCCCCTCCCCAAACCCCGCCCTTTCCTGGCTCCACCCCCAAAGTCTCCAGGTATTTTCTAACCCAGACCTGGATATTAAGACCTGGATATCCTGGCAACCCTAGCCAGGATATTAAGAGAAAGCATCTTTCCATACACTCATCAGGAGGGGCCTTATTTTGTCCTCCTGTGCCACCAGAAACAAAAGTATTTACTATGAGAAGCATGGTCCTGTCTCTGTAGTGCTGTGTGGAAAACTAGTCAAAACGTCTTATTTTGCCTGCCGCGGGGGCAGGCTAACACAGTGGACACAGAATTACGACTGCATTTATAACTTTATGCCCATGTAGCTCCTATCACGTGTGCTTACCTCCAGGTATTTCCCAACCCCAAACCAGCAACCCTAACAATGATCCAAGTGACAGAAAAGGCAGGAAGAACAATTTTGTCCTCTTTAACAAGACTCCTGGGATAAAGGAAAGATCTGCCAGCATCAGCACCAGACTGCCAGTTTCTCTCAGAGTTTCTCATTTATACATTTCACATAAATTGCTGGTTTTTATTGGCCAGTTTGGTGTAGTGGTTAAGTGTGCGGACTCTAATCTGGGAGAACCGGGTTTGATTCCCCAGTCCTCCACTTGCACCTGCTGATGTGACCTTGGGTCAGTCACAAGCTCTGGCACAGCTGTCCTTGAAAAAGAGCAGTTTGTGCCAGAGTTCTCTCAGCCCCACCCACCTCACAGGGTGTCTGTTGTGGGGAGGGGAAGGGAAAGGAGTTTGTAAGCCGCTCTGAGACACCTTTGGGTAGTGAAGGACTGCATTTATAACTTTTTGCCCATGTAGCTCCTATCACGTGTGCTTATTTGTTTTTATGTTTTTAAATTTTATGTTTAATTTTTTTTGTGTTTAATATTAGGAACTGGCTTGAAGAGAGGTCTGTGTTGGGTCGAAGGCAGGGTAAACATTTTAAGTAAAATAAATAAATAATTATATAGCCCAAATTAGGGTTGCCAGACCTCCCACTATGATGAGAGGGGAAAAAACCTGGTGTCATACATGGCATAGGGTTGCTAGACCCCCCCAGTGGAGGCGGGGGTTCCCCGCTGACAGGCCTCACCTCCCCACCGTAGCTGGCCGGCCGGGGGGAACTCACCCCAAAAAAGAGGGGGAACCATTCAACGTGCAACGATGTGGCCACATCACTGCCCACGTGACCTGGAAGTGACATCATCATGTCCAGGATGTCAGGATGATGCTTTGGTATTTGGGCAAAAACTCTATAGTAGAAGCCAAATTTACCATAGAGTTTTTGCCCAAATGCCAGAGCATCACCCTGAAGTCCCAGATATGATGGCATCACTTCCAGGTCATGTGGGCAGTGACGTAGACACATCGCTGTATGTCAGATGGGCCTCCCTGCTGCTCCCAGTAAGTCCCCCCTCCCCTGCCGCTTGCCAGGAGAGACCTGGCAACCCTAGCGTGGCATGAAGTCACTTTTGGGGAAAACCTGGAAGTGATGTCACGTAGCTCTAGGAATCACCGTAACTCAGTTTCTGATAGCTTGCTCCCAGCAAGATCACTTCTCCTGCTGCCAGGAATGCTTCTAGCTCCACACAGGATTAAGTACCTGCAAGGAGATGAAGACACACATTGCAGCCAGAGTATTTGCTCTCTTCCCGAGCTGTGCTTTGAATCATTCCGCGACCCGGTTTTTCTCAGCCCCCTGGATGCAGCACTGCCCTTGCTTCTACTGAGAATGTATTTGCAAAACAAATTAATCTTTAATGAGACTAGATGATCAAACTAGTTTTATTTCTTAAAGGGTCGTGTGCAGATGTGGGTGGACATGTTTCCTAAGGATATGCCTCTCCCAGGACCTCCGGTTGACATCTCACCTAGAAAACCTAAAGGGTAATTCCTTGCACATTCCTCTCTGCTTTCCTATCAATGTTACTAATGCTTTCTCCAGCCATTTCCACAAGGAATGCTTAAATCAGTGTTGGCTTTTCCCATCTCTGCAATGTTGCAGTTAAAGCCTGCAGTGAATGGAGCATCCATGATGTAAAGTGCCCATCTTCCATTTCCTGTATCCCATTAACCATGTTCAAAAGTGGTATATCTTTGTCCGAAAACGGTGTTTTCAGAGGCAGCTGCGAAAACAGCGTCCAAGAAAACTTGGTGAAAAAATACAGTTGCGAAATGTTCTGTTTGAATTCGATTTCCCTTTCAGTTATGACAAATTAGAGAAAAGTGACCACAATGAAGAATCTTGCAGCACCTGAAAGCAGGGTTACCAATTTGCAGCTGGGGTCTGGAGATCTGGAATTACAACTGACCTCCAGATGGCAGAGATCAGTTCTCCTGTAGAAAACGGCTGCTTTTGAAGGGTGGTTGCTATAGCATTATACTCCACTGAGCTCCCTCCCCTCCCCAAAACCCACCCTTTCCAGATTCCACCCCCAAATCTCCAGGAATTTCCCAGTCTGGAGTTGCAACCCTACCAGTTTTGTGAGCCAAAGGTCCCTTCTTCAAACTTATGAAGTGTTACCCTAAGTGATGGCAGGTGTGTGGATGCAACATACAGAGGACAGGAGGAAGAAAGGAAGTTACTGTAAAATGAGGCAAGAAGGTCAAGCAGTCAAGAGACAGGTATGCACCATTGCTATGTAGAGCACAGATGAAATCAAGAACAATAACCAGTCCTACCAGGGTGGCTGTGGACCCCTCCTAACTGGTGATGGATTTCCAGAGCAAGCTGAGTAGTGTAAGAACTTCTAAGGAGAGACTTTCTGCAGTGAGCCAACCACTTCCAGGTTCTGTTGAGACCAACAGTGTAATCCTAAACAGAGTTACACCCTTCTAAACTCAATGACTTGACCCTTCAAAGGGTGTGACTTTTCTTAGAATTGCACTGCAAGAGTGGTAATACTTCAAAGGGTTAATACTTCATCCATCTAACAAAGTGTGCTCTGGCTCACAAAAGCTTAAGCGGTGACAAATTTGTCAGTCACGGCCAGTCCTGCCACAAGACTCGCTTCCCATGTACAGCACACCTTTTTTTTGTCCCATATCTGGTATCAGAGGAGAGCTCAGAAGATTCCCAGGTCTACACTTACGATGATCACCAGCTGAGTCCTAGGCTGAATCTGCATCTGCTGTGTACAGCAGTCTTGGTCTGTTGCGGCGCCCTTGTACATTACTCCCTTTTCCCTGCCATCCTGGCTCCGGATAAAACCTTGCTGTCTGCATCAGACCTCACCATGGCGACTGCGGGGGCACGCAGGAGGGAGAGTGTGCGCAAGAGGGGGGAGGAGTGGCCTCTTGGGGCGTTAGCAGGGCACTGTGCTGTGAGGAGGAAACGGCACCCACGACCCTCCCTGCAGAAAGTAAAAGGGGTGACCTGGCGGAGGAGGCGGCAGAGGGGGACTGGAAAGTGAACGAGCTGGGTAAAAAACACCCTTCTAAACTCAATGACTTGACCCTTCGAAGGGTGTGACTTTTCTTAGAATTGCACTACAAGAGCGGTAATACTTCAAAGGGCTAATACTTCATCCATCTAACGAAGTGTGCTCTGGCTCACAAAAGCTTATGCGGTGACAAATTTGTCAGTCACTGTCAGTCATGCCACAAGACTCCCTTCCCATGTACAGCACACCTTTTTTTGTCCCATATCTGGTATCAGAGGAGAACTCAGAAGATCTCCAGGTCTACACTTACGATGACCACCAGCTGAGACCTAGGCTGAATCTGCATCTGCTGCGTAAAGCAGTCTTGGTCTGTTGTGGCGCTGTTGTACATTGCAATGCTCCCCTTTCCCTCCCATCCTGGCTCGGGATAAAACCTTGCTGTCTGCATCAGACCTCACCATGGTGACCACGGGGGCACGCAGGAGGGAGAGTGCCTGAGAGAGGGGGGAGGAGTGGCCTCTCGGGGCGCCGGCAGGGCACTGCGCTGTGAGGAGGAAACGGCACCCACGCTGCAGAAAGTAAAGGGGGTGACCTGGTGGAGGAGGAGGCAGAGGGGGGCTGGAAAGTGAACAAGCTGGGTAAAAAACACAAAACACCCAGCGGTTGCCAGGCAGGGCGTTCTGGGGACTGCCCCAGGAAATAACATGGTTTGGGGTGGGCGTGCTTCTAACCCACCAGCAAAGAAACATGATTGGAGAAAAACTGGGGGGGTGGGATTTGGCTCCAGTTGTCTTATTATCACTCACAGCGGCTCAGGGGTGGGAAGGAGCAATTGCTGTGGCTGAAAACCAGATCCACATAACCTAGTGGAACACTGTAGGGACCTCGGAGTCACCACTACAGGGCAATAAAATGATGCAGACAGCCAATGCTGAGTCAATACAATACAGGAATGGCTGTTGCAAACAATGCAGACGACAATGCAGACAGAGATTTGCGAGACCATTTGGGACCGCCGGCACAGCGGCAGGAAAGACCAATGCAGATTAGACACTAGAGTTGCCATCTTGGCTTTGCCTTGGCACGGGGTCCACCCAAGTCAGAGGCTGCACACAATACCTCTGACATGTAGCAACAGAAAACATTCCTCATTTTCCCCAGTGATGGAACAAGAGAATCAAAGGCAGTTCCTCAGTTTGCATATCTTCCTTCCCCTCACTAGCCACATCTCTATTTCTTTCCGTCCCCAGAGAGTTAAGGGCCAAGTTGTTTGAGCTCATTGGAGCAGTAGCAGCGAACCCAGCTCTGATGCACTGTTGCCTCTAGTTAAACAGGTTTGACAGGCTTTTGAAACTATACAGCAACCTGCTCAGTCTGTTTACATGAGCGAAAGTGAAAGGAGTGCACCCGTCCCCAGCAACAATGCCTTTCTGAAAGAAACTATCTGCTATCTCCTGCTATCTGAAAGACATCTCCAGCCTTGACTGAACACCTCCATTTTACTCTGAAAATTCTTCCTTTATAACTTTTGAGAGTACTTATAACCCCACCACCACCAAAAAAACCCTCCAACTTTTAAATTAAACCAATCTAAGGCAATTGAATCTGCTGGAATAAACGGTAAATTTGCATACTGACCCTTATTTAAATAAGTCAAATGAAGGTTTTAGTTTTGGCCCTGTAACATGAGGAAACTTGGCATGTTCGGCCAATATAATTTCAAATAAATATATCGCTGCGCTGAACAGGCCAACTGATCAGACTGTGAGATGAAAAGCCAAGAAACTTCAAGGCTCATTCAGTGTGGATTTAATGACTTTTAAAAAGCAGCATTTTTGTAGAAGTTATCGGGGCATTTTCATAGAAGTTATTAGTACATCAATTACTTCTCTGAAGCTTTCACTATTCTGAAAAAGAGACAGAATTAATGAAAAGCTAAATGCTAAAGAAGCCAATACAGAAGTTTAATTCTTAGTCAGAAGCTTTAAACTGAACTATACTTTATGGATTTTTCTAGCAAGAGAAATCTATATTTAATATCTATGTATTTATTAAATGTCTCTATATTAAATATGTATCGATATATCTATATTTAAGAAATGGTGATAATGTATCTGTAAGTGCAAATCTGCCCAGGCTAGCCTGATCTTAGCAGATTTTGGAAGGTAGGCAGGATCAGCCCTAGTTAGTATTTGGATGGGAGACCTCCAAGGAATACCAGGGTCATGATGCCGAGGCAGGCCATGGCAAACCACCTCTGGACATCTCTTGCCTTGAAAACCCTATGGGGGTCACCATAAGTCAGCTGTGACTAGACAGCACGTTCCAACATCACCATCGAGCACAAAACCTAGTGTATAATTTTACAAGCTGTGTAAGAGATCATTGCATTTCCCATCATTCATAGGTACCTAGGGCAGCATCGAAAGTATGACCAGGGCACATGTAATGGTTTCAGAGGAGCTTTGAAGTTTCCCAAAGAAGCCTTTAGTCAATGAGAATATCCACTTATTTTCAATCCTGCTTGCTGTTCTTTGTTTCCCCTTTATGAAAAACCAGCTCCCCTTTGGCTAACGGCAAATATTCATGCTGGGTTTGCTAGTCTGAAAATGCCCCGTTTCGACTGCTGTTGTCACACTGTGGAGTAGAGGGGGGAAACAATTGATCTTAGCATCTTCTAGTAAAAAGGTTTTTGGCCATTAGGATTGGGAATGGAATCATAGAATAGAATCACAGAATCACCAAGAGTTGGGAGGGGCCATAGAGGCCATCTAGTCCAACCCCCTGCTCAATGCATGATTGGTCTGGAGCATCCCTGACAAGTGTTTGTCCAGATGCTGCTTAAAGACCGCCAGTGAGAGGGAACTCACCACCTCCCTAGGCAGCTGATTTCACTGTTGCACAACTACATGACCACTGAAATGTCTTCGGACAGCGCTGGCTCTTTGGCTTTGAAACGGAGATGAGCACCGCAACCCTTGAGTCGGATTTGACTGGCTTTCGAGCAAGGGAACCTTTACCTTTACCTAATATCCATCTGGTACCTTCCCGCCCTTCATTTAAACCCATTCTTGCGAGTCCTGTCCTCTGCTGCCAACAGGAACAGCTCCCTGCCCTCCTCTAAGGGACAGTCCTTCAGATACTTAAAGAAAGCAATGCTATCCCCCCTCAACCTCCTCTTCTTCAGTATGGTCTGATTCAGTCTGGGGCCATTTCATATGGTCATGTGAAACGAGGGACCATGCTTTGAAAGCCTAGGCAACCATGCTCAGCCTCCAGGAGGGTCTATATGGCACAGAGAGGGAATGGGACGGTCACAGGGTGTGCTCTGGCTTTGCATAGAGGGGAAGGGCAGGTTGGGGGAGGGATGACTGCTAGTCACAGAGGGGGCTCCACGGCACACTGCAATTTATATGGGGAGCACTATCTATGTTGGAAGAGAAATTCCAAAAACTTACATGCCATTTCCAGCCGATCCACACATTGCTCTGAACACCTTTCCCCTGCTCCTTGCAGTGCATACCCTACCCCTAATGCTTACTCCCACTCCTTTGACCCCGGACTCTTGCACTCTTGTCACTGGCAATTGAGAATGCAGCCAGATTTTTCAGTAAGCAGTTTATAGCCATGCTCAAGCTACTGTCAAATCCACATGTGCCTCTTTGAGGGCTTTTCAGCCCCACTCTCTTGGCTGCTGGTGCACACAAGTGAAAAAAACAGAATAGCATTTTCTGAAGTGATTAATAGTCATGTAGGAAGGCTTATTTACACTTGCAATTCAACCTCCTTACACTTTAGAGGGCACAAATGAATTTTTTTTTGGTCTGTATTCATACTACACCATTTTGGTGTAGTGGTTAAGTGCGTGGACTCTAATCTGGGAGAACTGGGTTTAAGTCCCCACTCCTCCACTTGCAGCTGCTGGATGACCTTGGGCAAGCCATAGTTCTGATAAGAGCTGTTCTTGAAAAAGAGCAGTTTCTGTCAGAGCTCTCTCAACCCCGCCTACCTCACAGGTTGTCTGTTGTGGGGAGGGGAAGGGAAAGGAGTTTGTAAGCTGCTCTGAGACTCCTTCAGGTAGTGAAGGGCGGGGTATAAATCCAATCTCTTCTTCTTCTACTGACTTAAAATTGATTTAATAATCATTTCTACACCCAAAAGAATGCCGGAAATTGTAGTTCTGTGACTAGCGATCACGAACAGCTTTGTCAACAGCACCCATACCAAACAATCATTTCCAGGATTCTTTGGGGGAAAGTCATGGTAGCTACACTGGCATAAAGCTGAAATATGTATCTGCAGTGTAGACATGCTGAAGTCATGCAAATTAGAAAGTAACATTTTTTTTACCCTGCTATTTTGATATTCTCTATTGGTTCTTTTTCTTTCTTTCCTACCAGTTATGAATTAAGAGTTATCATCTGGAATACAGAAGATGTCATTTTAGAGGACGAGAATATCTTTACAGGACAGAAATCTAGTGACATCTATGTGAAAGGGTAGGTTGCCCTGGCATTGCCTGTGGATCTCCTCATTTTGGCACCGACAGCTGAATTAATGTGTGACCCAAGGCCATCCATCAAGAAGGAGAGTCATGGCAGTATGAGCCAGTTTTGCGTGTGCATTCGGATGACGACTCTGCAGCCTTGGCATTTTGGCTGCAAAGGCTCATCAGAAATGCCACCTCTGACTAGAATTAAGCAGGCAGAGAACTGATGCACATACAAAAAGAGGCCCTGTCCTTCCATAAGCAAAGTGCTGGGGGGCAAAAAAAAAAAGAGTTCTAGTTCATACACAGCCTCAGCATCTAGGTTGTACATGCTGCAGGCTGCAGAAGTGAGCCCTGTATTCAGATACCTGTGACGGCCCCACGAGTAGTGCCTTTGTGATGTAAAGGAAGGTTGATGACCGAGGGCCAAATTAGACAATACATGTAACATGTGACCAATCGGGGGACTTGCAGACATCAGGGCAACTCATGTTCCCAGGTATTCCGGGGCCCAATTTGGTTTTGGAGTGTGGCACATGGGAAGAAGGAGGTTCAGCCTTCCCACCCACACCATTTTTCCAAGATGAAACTGCTGCAGAGGTTATGTTTGCTTCACTGTGGGGCTCCACACGCTGCAGGCAGTACACTTGCAGCAGGGCACAGCAGGGCAGAGAGGGACCCCTGTGGCTGTTTCAACTCTGGAAAACAGTGTGGGAAGGAAGGCTGGAACCCCCCCCCCCCCGCCCAAGGCCTCGGCATGCTTGGTAACATTAGTCAGATACACAGTAGAATGCCCATTCCTACTTGTATCTGCCCAAGGGAGCTTTGACTTTTGAAAGTTTATTACACTAGAAATCTTGTTGGCAGACTCTAGAAATTACTCTAGAAATGTTGTTGCCGGACTCAAATCTTGCTGTCCTGTATATGTATCTTAGAAGACAGAGAATCGCTCATTTGGTGCTGAAACTTGGCTGTGTGCAATATGCATCACAAAAGGGTGTGATCTCTTGGTTGTCTGTTTCTGCATTGACAGATATAGATGTCTTCTTCTCAGGAGAGGAGCATTTGCCCCAAGGCACTGCCCATCCAAGAGGCCCCATGTTACAAAAAAGTTGTGGATCCAAAGTAAATTTTTTAATGAAGTGAAGCAACCATGTTAGAAAAGTATTTTGGTTTTTTTAAGATAGCAAAGGTTAATGGTTGGGGGAATGCATTACAATTCAGAGTTTTGAAGACCCAGGGTGTTTTGTTCCTTAAAGGGGGAGAGAGGGACAGAATTTTAATAGCTTCCTGATGGAACTTTATCATCAGACAGCTTTATTAACATTCCTGACACATGTCTTATGATTGCAGACAATAATCAGCAGAAACATGAAGGGAAAAAATATTCTGGTGACGACAAAACTGAGCTGCATTTCCCCTTGAAAGAAGCTGTTTATTGGCATTTAAAAATAATGCAGTCACTCTTCTGGGTCTTGCTTGCCACTTCCTGGTTCAACACTGAACCCCACAAAATTGTGGTGGATAGTGATACCCAGGTTTATTCCTGTTTTGTGACTGTGGTTCTAGCAGACTTCAGAATATTAGAACAAAGTTTGAGTCCGGTGCAGTGTTCCATCTAAACTGAGTTAGTGTGAGCTAGCTCACAGTTTGTTAGCCTCCAGCTCACACATTTGTGTCTCCGCTCAGGAAGGAGGGCTCCAGAGCAAACTAACTGATGCAGTAGCCAAATCGCTCGCTCACAGCTTTAATGCCGGTAGCTCACAAAGTAGAATTTTGGCTCACAGCTTAGAGGGAGCATTGGTCCGGTTGCACCTTTAAGACCAACAAAGTTTAATTCTGGGTATAAGCTTTCATGAGCATGCACTTCTTCAGATAACATCCTTCAGATCCATTTACATCCATCTGAATAAGTGTGCATGCACATGAAAGCACTAACTGTAGGACAGTGAAAACGGGGGGCTTGTGAGATTTTAGTATTTTATGCTGGAGAGGGGGAAAGTAGCATGAAGTTACTTTGCAAGTGGGTCTTGCACCGTTCTAGGGTTGCCAGGTCCTACCTTGTCGCTGGCGGGGGGATTTGGTGGTGTTCCTGGAGGGGGCAGGGACATTGCGCAACATCCCCGATGCAATGACGTCACCCGGAAGTGAGGGCAAAACTCTATAGTTTGAGGGCAAATTTACCATAGAGTTTTGCCCTCAAACCAGAGTGTTCCGGATGATGTCGTCCTGTCGGTGGGGCTTCCCCTGCCATCCAGCTGGCTGGCAGTGGGCAGAAGCCCCAAAAACTGGGGGAACCCCCACCCGGACCAGGGACTGGCAACCCTATACTGTACACTAAATTTAGAAGCAGATCCCCGCTTTGAAAAATGTGAGACGTTATCAGTTTAGGCCTAAAAGATATCCTCCTGTTTGCTGGCTTAGTTTATCCATTGGGGGTCCCTCCCGACTCTCTTTGATTCTCTTGCACTGAAAAGGTGGCTGAAAGGCTTGGAAGATGACCGCCAGGAGACGGATGTGCATTACAACTCTTTGACTGGAGAAGGGAACTTCAACTGGCGTTTTGTCTTTCCATTCCATTATCTCCCGGCTGAGAAACACATGGTTGTCAGTAAGAGAGAGAACATATTTTCCTTGGACAAGACAGAGCGCAAAATACCGGCAGAATTGGTGCTTCAGGTCTGGGACTTCGAAAGGCTTTCTTCTGATGATTTCTTGGGTAAGGCCTGGTCTGGACCAGTGGAAGTATTTCAGTTTGAATGAAGGCCACAAGAACTGGCACAACGCTTTTTCTGATGCCAGATTATATGGTGAAAGAATGGTAAATGCCAAGGTCAGAGGTGGAATACTGAGGTGGAATTTGGGCTGCCTTGAACCATGAGGAAAAGTGGGGTATAAATGTTTTAATAAGTATAGAACTATACCACCACAGCATGGTGTTAGGGTTGCCAGATCCCCCTTGGCTACTGGTGGGGATTGGGTGGGGTCGGGTTGCCAGCACCAGGTTGGGAAACTCCTGCAAATTTGGTGGTAGAGCCTGGGGAGGACAGGGACCTCAGTGGGGTACAATGCCATAGAGTCCACCCTCCAAAGCAGCCATTTTCTTGAGGGGGATCTCTGATCCCTGTAGTCTGGAGATGAGCTTAAACTCTGGGGGATCCCCAGGCCCCACCTGGAGGCTGGCATCTCTACAAGGTGTAGTGGTTAAGAACAGCAGACTCTAATCTGGAGAACGGGGTTCAGTCCCCCAGTCCCCCACGCAAAGCCCACTGGGTAATTTGGGTCAGTCGCAGTTCTCTCAGAACTCTCTCAGCCCCACCTACCTCACAAGGTGCCTGTTGTGGGGAGTGGAAACGAATGTAATTGTAAGCGGCACTGAAACTCCTTAAGGTAGAGAAAAGCTGCATATAAACTTCTTCTTCTTGTCCCCCCACCCCCATTCTGCCCAAGTTACTTGTACTGGGTGTTACTTTAAATATGGAGGATTCAGGTTGCTTCCTCAGCCACTATTGGTTAGTGGTGTAGCCTAACGTTGGAGAGACATGGGTTGGAATCCTCACTGTACCACAAAACTCATTGGGTGACTGTAGATCCATCGCTCTCCCTCAGCCTAATGTACCTTACAGAGCTGTTGTGAGGGTAAAGGGAGTGTACAGTGCCCTGAGCTTCTTGGAAGAAGGGTAGAATTTTTAAAAGTTACTGATTTGCTACATTTTTTATCCTACCCTTCCTCCAAAGAGCTTCCCACCTCCATTTTGTCCTCACAACAACCCTGTGAGGAAGGTTAGGCTGAGAGAACGTGAATAGCCCAAGGTCCCCCAGTAAGTTTCATGCAGAAGTACACACCATCATACCTACAACAGCATCCGTCGTGTGGGAAGTATGGGCATTGCTGCACCATCCTGCACCCACCACCTTTGCAATCATTAGAGAAAACAACAAGCAAATTATACTCTTCTTAATAAGAGTTCAGCCCTTGGAGCTTGTCTAAGTTTGTCTGAGCCAGAAGATATTGTTCAAAACCTGCTTTATCGAGTCAGTTCTCTCAGTGATGTGGAATTTCATTTTTGTTTCCTCTCAGGCTCCCTTGAAATGAACCTGAACGGCTTCCCCCGAGCTGCCAAGTCCGCCAAGCGCTGTGACATAAGCATGGTAACTGAAACAAGTGAGGAGAACAAGATTTCCATATTTCAGCAGAAGCGCGTCCGCGGCTGGTGGCCGTTCATCAAAGCCGGTGAACTCACGGTAAATCATCAAAGGCTGCTCACTGTGCCTTTAGCTGATGCGGTTGGTGGATGCTTTTAAAAACAGGAATAATGTGAAGATTCAAATATCACACAGGTCAACTATGGAGCTGTTTGACTTATTATGGATTCAGATTCCAGCTCTT
>NW_015161430.1:596810-620670 GCF_001447785.1 Gekko japonicus
TATGGTTGCAGGAAGCATGTTCCTTTGAGGCCTAGGTTTTTCTCACTGAGTTGGTGATCTTGGGTTTGAGCTGTACAACTTTGTAATGCAGGGGCTCAGATGATTTCGTGTTCGTCCATTCGGAAAACTTCCCTGTATGTAGAAAACTAGCATGCCAAGAAGAAGCAGAGGTTTCTACATTAGGGGAATTATCTGTATGGGGGAACATGAGGAGAAATTTCCAAATGGTAAGGGCAAGTGGAACCAGTTTCTCTCTCCCTTTCTGAGAGTCTTCAAACAGAACAGACAGGGCAGCCCTCTGTCAGGAATGCTCCAGGTCTCTAGAACTAGACTTCCCACACACAGCAGGGATTGGGCTAGACAGTCTATAAAGTCCCTTACAACTCCCCAAGGAAGCATATTTCTAGGGCGCAAGTTTTTAGAGAAAGTCTGGCATGATACAATCCCAACTTTAATGACCTGACTGATATTAGTTTCAGAGGGTAGCCATCTTGGTCTGCAGTAGAGCATGAGATTTGTGTCCAGTAGCACCTTAGAGAGCAACAACATTTTTGAGGTATGAACTTCCAAGAGTCAAAGTTCCCAGATATCTGATGAAGGGAGCTTTGACTGTCGGAAGCTCATACTCTGAAAATCTTGTCAGTCTCTAAGTCCTACTGGACTCGAATTTAGCTTATTGATATTGTTTTTGCATCTCCTCAGGATTCAGTAAACTCAATTGCAGAGGCAGGATTGCGGAATATCAAACAGCAATAATAATTTCTGAAGAATCTCTTTATTTACATGCAGAGAGAGAGTAGGGGTGGGGAAAAAAAGTTAATTTCCTGAGGCATCTGTTTCGTACTTAAAAGCACATGGGATATAATTTCCTGACTCCTTTTCTCACTTCGCAATCTCCTACTGTTTAATTTTCTTCTCGTTAGCTCAAGGGGGTTATTTTTTAAAAAAAAATTGTCAAAGATCTCATTTTAATTAAGCTGCAAGAGGAGATAGTGAGTCAGCAGGAAGAGGAGGTAGTGAGCCAGCAGGAACATGTGGATACCCAGACTCTGTGGAAATGCTGTGGGATTTAAGCTTTCGCGTCGGCATAATTTTAACTCTAATGATTGTTTGGAGAAAACCCTAAAAATAGATTGAGTCACAGGTGCGCTACACGTTCTGCCACTGACACGCTCAATGTGTAATACGGCCCCAAGAAGGCCTGAGGGAAATTGGGAGCGTAATGCTGAGGAAAGGCCAGAGGTTCTGTTCCACCCCGTGCTGTTTGTCCAGTTGGTAATTCACCCTCCCTCACTGCTTGAAGCTTTAGGAGGTGGTTGAAGACAATTTTATTTAGGACTGAATTTGGTTAAGTTTAGAAGCAGTCCTGACTCATTAGTAGTGATTTTAAAATTTGGTTTCATGTTTTTAATGTATTTTGTCCTACATGTTTTTATCTGTGTTTGTAAGCCGCCTTGGGCTCCATAAGGATGAAAGGCAGCTAATAAATGCTTTGAATAAATACATAATGAATTGATAACCATGTCATGCAGCGCAGTTGGGGTTTTGAACATGCGCATTCTCATACAGCCCATATGAACACATGAAGCTGCCTTATACTGAATCGGAACACTGGTCCATCAAGGTCAGCATTGTCTACTCCAGGGTCTCAGAGGTCTTCCACATCACCTACTACTTGATCCTTCCAACTAGAGATGCCAGGGATTGAACCTGGGACCTTCTGCATGCCAAGCAGATGCTCTACCTCTGAGCTTTGACACTGATTGAGTCTGTTACCCCATCTCCTGTCTTTGCTGCATGACCGCTCTGCTTACCAGACAAGAATTTAAACAGACAATTAAATCAATCACAAGACATATGAATCGTCTTCAGTAAATGCTGTGTTTTAATAAAATCCTACCGTTTGGTGTTCATCGTAGTCCTTAGTGGTGCTAATAGCTGCTGACCAGTTTGACCAGGCAACGTCTTTGCATATGATGCAGTTTTGCAAAAACCCAATGCAAACCTGTCCAGCAGGTGTCTGTGGCTGTTTGGCATGAACCAAACAGGCTGGGTGATTGGCTCACAGCTGACTGATGTCTTCATATCTGGTAAGGTCAGCTGTCAAACACATTTGGGGTGGAATTCACAGCAGCCCTATCAGGGATGATATCCATAATTTTCCTTTCACCAAAAGCCCTGTTGAGCAAATGGCTTGACAGGCCTTCTCTGTATCTCTATTAACTAGGCTTTTGTTGTACTATGTAATAGTAATTTGCCCTGACTTGGATAGCCCAGGTTAGCCTGATCCTGTCAGATCTCCGAAGCTAAGCAGGGTTGGCTCTGGTTAGTATTTGGATGGGAGACCACCAAGGAAGTTAAGGGTTGTTATGCAGAGGCAGGCAATGGCAACCCACCCCTGTTCATCTCTTTCTGTAACAGTGAACAGATTTTTAAAAATTATTTCAGAAAGATCAGGTGCACAGGGCTGTGCTGTTTCAGTGGTGTCTATTTGGCAGGTGTCTAACCTACCAAGCCTAACCTACCTCACAGGGTTGTTGTGAAGATAAAATGGAGGACAAGAGAATACAGGAGTATAATTGAACAATACATTTATGTTGTATTCAATTTCACAGAGGTGGGATATAGATTTAATAAGTAACAGCTAAGTGTTTTATTCTCAATAAATATAAAGCTACATGTTATGAGCCAAGTTATAAAGTATTTATCCATCTTGCCCACTGGCCTGTATTTTAATGAATTATTCATTTGGTGAAGAACGTCTTACATTTAAATTCTAGCCACTAAAATGGACTATCTTCTCAACCTAGGGCAAAGTAGAAGCAGAATTTCATCTGGTCACGGCAGAGGAAGCAGAGAAGAACCCAGTAGGCAAGGCTCGGAAGGAACCAGAACCTTTGGAAAAGCCAAAGTAAGTCATGGTGCCACCCTGTCCAGTTTTTCATCTGTGCAGTACAGGAACGGAAGAAGTATGTTTGACATACAGGATTGATTCCCCCAAAATATAAGAATGACCAGAGAGAAGGGAATAGATTGTTTAAGACACTGGCTTGTATTTTACCACTCCCCTAAGCAATATCTGAAAACTTCCTCCAACATAGGGTTCTCCAAGCCAGTTTGGTGTAGTGGTTAGGAGCCTGGACTGTAATCTGGGAGAACCAGGTTTGATTCCCCACTCCTCCAAATGCAGCTGCTGGTCTGACCTTGGGTCAGTTACAAGTTCTTTCAGTGCTGTTCTCTCAAGGGCAGTTCTCGAAAGAGCTCTCTCAGCCCCACCTACCTCACAGGATGTCTGTTGTAGGGAGGGAAAGGGAAAGGATATTGTAAGCCGCTCTGAGACTCCTTTGGGTAGTGAAGGGCAGGGTATAAATCCAGTCTGTTCTTCTTCTTCAGCTTCCATTGAAGGAAGTCTCCTTAGGCTGGAGGCAGGCTTCAAACTTTGCTGAATACTGGAATTACCATTCCCCCGGTGGGGGCAGGGAATCCCCCCTCCCCAGTTCCTGTGGCCTGTTCTAACAACTGGCAGCATCACACTTCCTGTGACATAGGGTTGCTCTAGGAATCACCAGAAATTTTATGGTTTTGCCATAGATTCCTAGAGCTACCCTACGTCACTTGTGGATTTTTACTGGAAATGATGTAGCAGCACACACGTCCCCGCCCTCGACCCTTCCATTGGTTTGCCAGGCACAGACTGGCAACCCTACTGAGTAGTGTAGAAGAATAAGGGGGAAATTTAAAACACGTTTCCTATTTCAATGATAGCAACTTGCAAAGTTTAAAATGATAACATCATTGCAGATAAGCATCTTACAAAAATGTGGTTTCTCCCTCTCTCCCTCTAGCCGGCCTGACACCTCCTTCTCCTGGTTTGTCAATCCTTTCAAGTGCTTGTATCATCTCATCTGGAGAAATTACAAGAAGTACATCATCATTGGACTGATTCTGATTATCCTGATCATATTCCTAGTGCTTTTCATCTACACTCTACCTGGAGCCATCAGTCGCAGGATTGTGGTGGGGTCAACTTAGCAGATGGTTATCTCTCGCTCATGGCAATAGCAGTTTACTTAAGAAACAAAAAGAAAATATCCTCTTCTTGCCCATTCTCTGAATATGAACTAAAAGATGCTGGAATGAACTGATACCGGATTACCACTCAACTGTGGTGATATCCTCTTTGGAAGCCAAACCAGACACAATGGCAGCAGATCCCTGTGTTTGAAATCCAGATTTGTCTCAGTTATGTATAAAAGCAAAGCGGGTTCAATTTTAACAGCAAATGGAGTACATGGATTTGGGGGAGTGTCTAAATCCTCTCCACCTGTGTCTTTACTTCCCTGCCATAGATCCTCCCAGATCATGTACAACTCAGCCAAGATCAAGTAGCAGAAGTATGCTTGGCTGACAGGAGGAATGCTCTGCGAAAGGGGCTGTAGAGAGATGTGGGGGGTGAGGTTCTTCAGTCCTCACTCGCACACCCCTTTTGCCTTTCAGCTCAGACTCTCCACCCCTCCTTTCTATGTGACTGCGGCAAAGCCAGGTTTAAACTCACGGATCTGCTATCACCTGCGGAACCAGACCTAATGTGCACAACTATGGACTCACGTCCTTAACGTTTTGAAGTGAGATTTTGCATTCAAAGAGAAGGAATATGTGGACGCTCCTATTCCATTCTGGAACAGATCCAGACCTGTTTGTGTTGCTTTGTCCTGTATATATTAGAGAATAATCTGATCCAGTTATTTCTGTACCAAAGTCTAGGCTTGGCACACTGAAAAAGCCACATCAGAGTGCCAGGCCTCAGACCCCTCTGAAAATTTCATAACCCAAGCCTAGACAAGTCAAGCATCCAGGAAGACATCCATGTCTTAATTCACAGAGACTCCCTGCCCCGGAGTCCATGAAAAGTCAGTGTGACCAGACTTAAAAGTTCAGTGTCACAGTAAATTACTCCCCTTGGCAGCATAGGCTATTACAATTTGATCACCTGTATATGCAATTGCTTACATATGTGTGCTATGTTGGAGAGGTAGCCAGTAAGTTGGTATCCTATGAGCATATTCAAGCACATCCAACTTAAAGAACAGCATGTGCTGAATCGTGTGTTATGCCGATGCTGCAGTGCATTATGGGTATTATCTTTCACTATAAATAATGAGCTACCATGTATATGAATATAAAATAACAGATTAAATGTAAGAAGATTATCTGTGATTAGGAAATGTTTGTGCTTCTTCAAAGATAGCTGCTTTTGTTTTGTTCTTTCCATCATTTTACTACTGATTGTTAAAACATCATATTTGCAGTTCGATTTTTATTAAAAATGGAAAGCAAGCAGACATTTAAAATGGAAACAACTCAGATCATTTCAAGAAAGAGAAGTGTATTGTTTCCAGAAATCAAATATACTACATATTCACAATTGATAAATGAGAAGAAAAGAAAGCAAAAGACAAAAAGGATTCTCATAGAGAGGCTGAAGACAGATAGGGAATTAATGAAGAGGAAAGGGCACAGAGACGGTAAGAGTGACACAGTAAGTAAATAGACAGAGAGCTGGTGCTTTCTGGAACAAGGCTTAAAGGGATTTACAGACAAAGTCATGTGAATGGTTCTGGCTGGCATATTGAAATGAGGGACGATTTCAGATTCAAATTCTCTGTTTCATTTTTGCTTCTCTGCTGAGCAAATCAAACCCACGATCCTTTATTTTCACACCTTTTTCTGTTTCCTCACCCTAATCCCCCCCCAAACAGAATGTATTTTTCAGTGTTATTTTTGCATCACTAATTTAGCACTGGGGATGTGGAATGGTATGGTATAGCCTGATCTCAGATGCTAAGCAGTCAGTACTTGGACGGGAGAGACCACCAAGGAAGACTCTGCAGAGGAAGGCAGAAAACCCACTCTGCTTCTCACTTGCCTTGAAAGCCCCTTGCTCCGGTCACCATAAGTCAGTTACGACTTGACAGCACATACATACATAATTTAGCATTTTCCTGACCTGGCTAGCCCTGGCTAGCCCCATCTCATCAAGCCTCAGAAGCTAAGCTGATCTTCCAGAGCACAGTGGTAGCGGCCAGATGTTAGTACTTCGGGCCGGCTCGTTGGTGGTTGGGGGCGGCAGCTCCTAGTTGAAAGCCTGGTGGAAGAGCTCCGTCTTGCAGGCCCTGCGGAACTGCATAAGATCCCGCAGGGCCCTGATCTCCTCTGGGAGCTCATTCCACCAGTACGGAGCCGCCATCGAAAAGGCCCTGGCTCTAGTAGTGGCAAGCCTGGAATCCTTGGGGCCTGGTAGGGCCAGTCGGTTCTGGGACCCCGACCTCGGTGCTCTTTGGGGTATATATGGGGAAAGGCGGTCCCGCAGGTATGTCAGACCCTGGCCATATAGGGCTTTAAAGGTAAGCACCAGCACCTTGAAGCGAATTCGGTATGCTATTGGCAGCCAGTGCAGCGCCTTCAGCACAGGCTGGATGTGTTCCCATCTGGGAAGACCCATCAACAGCCTGGCCACGGCATTCTGCACTAGCTGCAGCTTCTGAATTTGTGACAAGGGCAGCCCCATGTAGAGAGCGTTACAGTAGTCTAGTCTCGAGGTGACCGTCGCATGGGTCACCGTAGCCAGGTCGTCGTGGCTGAGGAAGGAAACCAGCTGCCTGATCAGCCGAAGATGGTAAAAGGCCGACCTGGCAGTGGCTGCCACCTGGGCTTCCATTGTTAAGGAAGAATCCAGGAGCACTCCCAGACTCCTAACCTCCGGCGCTGGCAGCAATGGCGCCCCACCGAAGGTCGGGAGTCGGGTCTCTCCTCCCAGCCTTCTCCGATTCACGTACAGGACCTCCGTCTTCGTCGGGTTCAGCTTCAGCCAGCTCAGCCTAAGCCGACCAGACCCGGCTGGTAGTGCCCGATCCATATCTTCCGGACTAGAGTCTGACCGGCCACCCAACATCAGATAGCTGGGTGTCGTCAGCGTACTGATGGCACCCCAGCCCATGTCTCCGGACAATCTGGGCAAGGGGGCGCATATAGATATTGAACAGCATCGGGGACAGCACAGCCCCCTGAGGCACACCACACTTCAGCGGGTGCCTTATGGACTGCTGTCTCCCTAGTGTCACCCTTTGTCCCTGGCCTTGGAGAAAGGAAGCAAGCCACTGCCAGGTAAGCCCCTGAATTCCCATGTCGGCGAGGCGGTGAAGCAGTAGCTGGTGGTCGACCGTGTCGAACGCAGCCAACAGGTCCAACAACAACAGCACCGCCGAACCGCCCCAATCCAGATGCCTCTGGAGGTCGTCAGTAAGAGCGACCAGTGCTGTCTCCGTCCCATGTTTCGGGCGAAAGCCGGACTGGAAGGGATCTAACGTGGAAGCATCATCCATGAAGCCCTGTAACTGTACCGCCACCGCCCTCATGAAAACAGCATAATTCATTTAGTAGCCTTACAAGATCTTTGTAAAACACATCTCAGGCTAGTAGCGAAATGTAAAAACACTTTAAAAAGATCAAACTCCTTTGTTAAAAGCCTGGGTAAAAAAGAAATGTGGCTGCAGGTTAATACCCCAAAAGACCCTGGACCAATAGTAGAAATCCTGTTCTTCTAAGAGCTGTCATTTAATTTTTTAAAAATCATTTTTAAAAGTTGGGAGGCTGAGTCGTTTGTCTCTTGTACACTTAATTGGGCCTGCAAACTTTTTCTTTCTTTTTTTGGTGTCTGGTTTTAGCTTTTCGCTATCACCACTGACGCCTTGAACAATTCTGCCCCCAGCTTTTCAAACTTTATTGCACTCCAGATTTCCCCACCCTCACTTTGTATTTTCTGCCACAGATGTCAGCCCGTCTTGGGCCGTTTATCAGCAACTCACCTATCCATCTCCCGCCTTTCCCTCCCTTCACACGGAACACATTTCCTGAGCCCTGCCAGAAGCTCTCCATCTTCTCCACTCTCCTGTCAACAGATATGTCAGTGGGTTTCACAATAAATATAAAAAGGTATCCTCGTTTCTGTTTTAAACCTAAGCAGAGAGGCTGATACAAAGTCAGAGCCTGAGCCAGAAAGCCGTTGTCAGGATGTGGCCACATTTAACTAATAAGTCTGCAAATGTAGAGAAGAAGCTACCATTTATTTCTAGCACAGCTGACGAAGGACCTGGGAGGACTTTCCCCCTGTTCCTGTGCTCTACGCATCAACCTGGAACTCAGTTTTTCCAACTGCTTATCTCCATGCTAGGGGGAGAAAAAGTCTCCTGCTTCATTCCTGTGGTTATTTAATTACTGCTAAAGTGAGCGAAGCAGAACTTGGTAAACAGCTCACCGTGGTATTGGATTATGTGGATGGATTGTCGACCTCAGCACCGTTTTCTACAGGCTCATAATTAGCTGTAACTGCAAAGGCACAATGGTCTGCTTTGTGTCATAGCCCCCAAGGCTCAATCCCAGGGCTCTTTTGGGGCAGGAACGCACAGGAACGGAGTTCCGGCTGGCTCCTGAGTTGGCCACGCCCAGCAGGAACTCATTAGCATAATAGGCCACACCCAACAGCAGAAACGCATTAGGATTGGCTACATTAGGGGTGTGTGGCCTAACATGCAAAGGAGTTCCTGCTACAAAAAAAGCCCTGGTTGACAACAAACAAGGTAAACAGAATAAGAAGGGAAAGGTGGGCGTGGCTGGATGACCACACTTCTGGTAACACAGAACATACCTGGAGGTGGGGCAATGGGGTAAACATTCGCTTCAGTTCATGGGTTAGGGTCATCACTCTCTATATGTTTTTTGCTTCCTTTTGGAAGACCCTGCTGCTAGTGTGCATGCATAGAGACCACGCCATGCCTCCTACCTCTGGTTGCACATGTGCTGAGACACACACTATCGCTCTTGCCTCTCTTTGCAGCATGCACATAGAGAGAGCAGCAGCATAGCAAGGCGCTATCCCCCAGTGGCAAAGGATTCCTCCATGATTCCGACTCATGGCTTGTGTTCCTCACTACGAGTTTAAGGCTGCCAGCCGCCTCTTATGTTCTTACGTTCAGGACGGACAAAAGAGAATACTTCTTTGTGTGAAATGCGGAATTTGCTGCCAGAGGAAGTTGTGATGGCCACGGGAACAAACAACTTTAACAGGAAAGAGATAGATTCGTGGAGGACATCTGTCTATGGCTACTAGCCATGGTGACTGAGGGGAACCTCCACATTCAGAGGTGCTAAACCTCTGGATCCAGGTCGAGTGAAGAAGCTGGCTGGATTCAGCCCTCTGTTCTCCAAACACTGCCTTTTTTTGCGGCAGGAAAGAAAACGAAGGCTGGGCCAGAAGACATTTTCTGCCTCAAAACTAGACAGTACTTATTGGGTTACTCAACATTTTGCATGCCTTCAAACTGATTCCTACCATACTACAGTGCTGAATAGGGTTGTCAGCCTCCTGACAGAGACTGGAGACCCTCCGAAATTATAATCGATCCCCCAAAAAACTTCAAAGAACAGTTCCCCTGATGAAAATGGCTGCTTTGGAGAGTGGACTCCACTGTATTCTACAACGTTGAGGTCCTTTCCCTCCGCACTTCCTGCCCTCCCCAGCCTCCACCCCTAATTGGTAACCCCAGCCAAAGCTCTGAAAGATGTAAACCTTGATATCATATAACAGTGAACCATGAATAAGGGTTACATGTTCTCCACAACTGTTCTTTGGGTGAGGTGGAGCCAAAGGGGGTGGGGTTGGGAGATAAATAATGAATGTCAGAGGTCATTTCGGGGGGATCGCGGGGGATCGCAGTTCCCCCGGGTGAGGTACGGGGGCGGGGCACATGACGAAGCCCCGCCCCCTGCTTCCGGCCGCCCCGCTTCCAGCCCTCATTCAGCCAGGAGGAGGCAGGAGAAGAGGGAGGGTAAGTTGCTTCCTCCCTGCCTCTCCTCACCCCTGCCTGCCTGGGGCCAGGGAGGGCCTTTGCGGGGCTTCCTTGCACTCCCGCCGGCCTTGCAGGTCCACCGCCGGGCCCCTCATGGGGCTCGGCAGTGGAGCTGCAAGGCCGGTGGCGGCGGCTGGGACCGTTGGGGGCAGGGTGTGTGGCCTTATGACACACTTCCGGCGATGTCAGGGGTGTGGCATATGCCAATGAGTTATGCTAATGAGTTCCCATAGCTCTTTTTCTACGAAACGACCCCTGATGAATGTTTAACAGGTAGAGCGCCTCCCAGTTTCAGTCAACTCCATGTGATGTAAATAGCACCTCCACCAGTAGGTGGTGCTGTCTCTTCAGTTTTTAACAAACAGGTTAGAATTGCTGTCTGGACGTTACTTTGAAATGGCTGTAGTCCACTAGTTCTTAAAGAACCCCTATTCTGATGTGTAAAAATGTATGGATTCCCCAAGTGTTCTGCAGCTTCCTTGCTGGCACATACCTCACACTATACAGCCCCCATTCAAGGTAAGCTACCTGGGGCTTTCCATCCTCTCACGCCCTCAAAATAATACAGTGAGACCCTCGTGTTGTTATTTTCTGTATGTGGCCTACAAGTCAGGTCTTAGAAGGCAGCCGATTCTATAGTGCCACAGTCTGAAATGTCCTGAGCCGAGTTCTTCTCACACCTTCATTGGAAGGGGACTTTGCACGGTTAACAGCAAGCAACGTCCTTATTGATTAATAAACGTCTAGCCAGAGGCCAGTTGGAAGGGGCCTGGAAAAATTCTCACAGCTCCTCATAGAAACAGAAGACAAACAGCATCACGCACAAAAAGCAAAACTTCTGGTATTCAGGGGAGGGGTGGGGAGACCAACACTGGCTATGATTTCCAGACTGACGTCTGTTACTAGATTGTACAGGAAATAACAGACAGAGTGAAAACCAGTTCAGTTTTATACTGGAAATTACTAGGATGACTATATTGAGATTGTACTTGCTTTGTACCCTTTAAGCAGTCAGAGTTCCTCAGGCTGAGGTCCGCAACCCTAGAGTCGGATTCGACTGGCTTTCGAGCAAGGGAACCTTTACCTTTACCTAACTTCCTTATTGATTAATAAATGTCTAGCCAGAGGCCAGTTGGAAGGGGCCTGGAAAAATTCTCACAGCTCCTCATAGAAACAGAAGACAAACAGCATCACGCACAAAAGGCAAAACTTCTAGTATTCAGGGGAGGGGGGGAGACCAACACTTTCTATGATTTCCAGACTGACATCTGTCACTAGATTGTAAAGGAAATAACAGACAGAGTGAAAACCAGTTCAGTTTTATACTGGAAATTACTAGGATGACTATATTGAGATTGTACTTGCTTTGTACCCTTTAAGCATTCGGAGTTCCTCAGGCTGAGGTATTGTTTCCCAGCAACCAATCAGCACATTTTCTGGCTAGTGATGTGGAAATGAAGAGAATGCAGTCTGTCCTGTCTAGAATGAGCTTGCAGCGAAGGCAAACGCTTTCCAGGTGTGAGTCAATGCACAGCCACTGAAGAGAGCTTAAATCATTTTTATTTAACTTCACGTGCATTCAGTAGATCATTTACTCACAATTGAGCTGATAGCTGGATAGAGTGTTACATCTTTCTGATCTAGTTCAATCCTATGGCCATGGTGAGAAAAGAGATGAGCTTACTCTCTCCTTGCGTTGATGGACAAAGAAACGGAAAAGAACAATAAAACTCCTATCTTTGCACCTCTGAGCTCAGGAAATTACTCTTGATGAGCCAGTCAGAGGGAAGCTTCTGGGACCCCTAACTGTGGACTCCAATTCCCAGGTGCAACTACTCTTAAAGGTACATTAACGCTGGCTGGGGGCAGCACACAGTCGGTAGCACCTTTATGAGATCCGACCTACCTTTCAAAAGAAGGGAAGGCTGATTCCATCCCTTTCCCTGCAGAAGAGAGTCCCTCGCTCCTAGAAAATGAAGAGGGCTCCATTCTCACATTACCAGGATGGCCTGAGATGGGCTGACCATTTTTCCTTGCAAAGGATGAACGATGCCACTGGAGTATCTTTGTTTCAAGGATGCTGGTCTAGCCTATGAGATGGAGAAGCATTGATACAGAAGGTTCCAGGCTCAGTTTCATTTAAGAGAGGCTCAATGCAGGAAACCATAAAGAAGATCTGAGAAGATGAAGATGAAGAAGACGAAACAGAAGAAGATCTTCCTCAAGCAAAACGGTGCAAGGAAAGCAGAGGACAGCGAAGAGAGTTATTGTAAGACCAGTGACATTTCTCAGAGGGTGGTCCACACATCCCTAATAGGCAAGACAAAGGATTTCCTAGAGATGTCGCTGTTTTGTGTTAGCAACCCCTGCTCAAAAAAGCCCAGTCAAATTATAGACTATTGATAGTTTTGGATGGACCTTGCTTTTGAGCCACTGTAGTCAGAGGTGGCCCTGGGCTGGATAGCTCAGGCTAGGCCAATCTCATTAGATCTTGGAAGCTAAGCAGGGTCATCCCCAGTTAGTATTTGCATGGTATTAGCATTGGACAAAAAATCCCAACTTCAAGTATAAGCTAATGGAGTCTGAACTTGCTGAGACGGAGTGGGGAAAAGATCTTGGGGTTGTAGTAGATAGCTCAGCGAAAGTGTCAACCCCAGAGGTCATTTCGGGGGGGATCGCGGGGGAACGCAGTTCCCCCGGGTGAGGTGCGGGGGGGCAGGGCACACGACGAAGCCCCTCCCCCTGCTTCTGGCTGCCCCGCTTCCGGCCCTCATTCAGCCAGGAGGAGGCAGGAGAAGAGGGAGGGTAAGTTGCTTCCTCCCCACCTCTCCCCACCCCTGCCTGGGGCCAGGGAGGGCCTTGGCGGGGCTTCCTCACACTCCCGCCGGCCTTGCAGGTCCACTGCCGGGCCTTGTGATGTCAGGGGGTGTGGCATATACTAATGAGTTATGCTAATGAGTTCCCCTAGCTCTTTTTCTACGAAATGACCCCTGGTCAACCCAATGTGCTAATGATAAGCAGGCCTGGATCTGGTCAATGCCTAGATGGGAGATTTCCAGGGACCCTTTAAATTCCATACTGGGATTAAAAATGCAATTACAATAAAATTCAGATAAACACTATTTGTTAAAAATACATCAGATCTGAAAACCTGCCAGCCAACTAGTTTGTAAGCGTGAAAGGATTACTGGAGGAGGAAATTCGGGAATGAAACCGAATTCTTTGGCAAGGTTTTACTGTGGATATGTTGGGCAGAGGCCCATGTCTGAATCGCTTTTGGGGTGAAGGTGAGTATCTGAAGTACATGTACCAAAAAGAAATATCAAGATACGTAGTTCTAGAGCTAATGAAAAATATATCATTGCATCTGGAGTGCCTGTGTCCAACAGTTTTTTGCAGAATGCAGATGTGAAATGGTTGGCCTTCTTTTTAAAAAGTATACAATTTACACATCTTACAGAGAACAAAATCAGTGCAGATGGAAAGCCATTTGCATTCCCCTCTTGCCAAAGGCCAAGGAACAAAGATAACAGTTTTTGCAAGCTGCAAAAGATTGGGCAATAAACAACTCACAGGCTATTCAAATTATATGTTCCAAGCTTTTCAATTATCCTCAGAGGTTGGAAGTTCACTGATGGTTAATTGATGGGGGAAAGCTCTTGAAACGTCTTCTTTTGTATCCTTTTGATAGGGTTGCCAGGTTCGTCCTGACTCATGGCTGAGGAGAGGGAGGGGTTGCCAGATCCAAGTTGGGAAACTCCTGGAGATTTGGAGGTGGAGCCTGGAGATGACAGGGACTTCATTGGGGTATGATGCCATAGAGTCCACCCTCCAAATCATCCATTTTTTCCAGGGAAACTCAGGGGTCATTTCCTGCAGGAGCGCACAGGAGCGGAGCTCCGGCAGTAAAGAGCCCAGTGGGCGGGCACATGTAACAAGCCCTGCCCCCTGCTCCCAGCAGCCGTCAGTCAGAGCAAGAAGCAGCCAGGTAAGTTGCAGAGCTCCCCCCCCCGGCCCCCCACTCTAAAACAGTCCAATGGCACCTTTAAGACCAAGTTTTATTCAGGTACAAGCTCTCCCTCCTCTGTGAGGACAGATCTGCACGTTCTCTCCCCCCCCCAATAGCTAGCAATCCAAAACAGTCCAGTGGAGCCTGACCGGTGGGTGTTGCCTTCTGACACACTTCCGGTGATGTCAGGGGGTGTGGCATATGCAAATAAGTTATGCTAATGAGTTATGCTAATGAGCTCCTGCACCTCTTTTTCTACGAAATGACCCCTGGGGAAACTAATCTCTGTAGCCTGGAGATGAGCTGTAATTCTTGGGACTCCACAAGTCCCACCTGGAGGCTATTTGACAGACCATCAAGTCAACAGCCAAGACCAGCACATATTAGCAGACCAGTTTCAGATTCTTGTCTTTCAAATTGACCTGTCTGTTACTCTGTAAAATCTTTGCAAAGGAAGCTGTGTGTTTGTGCTCGTGGGTTCCCCCAGTGTGCCAAACGGTGCCCGGGACCATTTTGGGTTGCAAAAAAGAAATAAGAGGTAAGACTGAAGCTCCATCTCCTCCACATGGACCGCAATTGCAATCTGAACCAGGCACATGGAAATGCAGAGGAACTGGCCACACACATCAGACTGCTGAGCAGGACACAGGGTGGGGATTCCCAACCCAACCTATGTAAGGGGTCAGGAAGCAAATTTTCTCCGGGCCAGTTTGGCCGGGGATCCTGGAGGCTTTTTGTCATCTTCTGGGCATGGAACAGGGGTCACCTGAGCCCGCTTGTGGGGAGGGCGGGGTAAAAATGTCAAAAATAAATAAATAAAATAAACCATGGGGATGTGAATTTCCTGCATTGTGCAGGGGGTTGGACTAGATGACCCTGGAGGTCCCTTCTAAGTCTAAGATTCTATGATTCCAAGGTGTAAAGAGTCATTTAACAGCTGTTGATAGACCTCTCATTCAGGAATCTGTCTAATCCAGGGGTCCCCAACGTGGTGTTCGTGAGTGCCATGGTGCCCACGATCACCTGACTTCGCCCCTGCCAAATGTTTTTGAAGATGGATGGGGCCAGGTTGGCTTCTGATTGGCCACTGGAGGACTGATTTGCTATGCAAATTAAAACAACATTTTTCAGTGGTAACCGCACCCCCAGTGTTTTCAGTGGTAACCGCCCCCCCAGTGTTTGTTCCATTCTCCTCCTCTTCCCCAGTGTGTTTTTCAGATTTTGCCCCTCTTCTCCCATGCACTTGGATTTCTTCTTTGTGTTTTGCCCCAACTGCTGTGGCAGTTGTTTGGGGGTTGTTCCCACCACCCTTTGTCAGCATCCCAAAGGTGCCTATAGCTCAAAAAGGTTCAGGAACCCTGGCCTAATCCCCTTTCAAAAGCCGTTTCAGCCAGTGTCCAGCAACACTGCAAATTCCTATACCTAATTATTTGCTATATAGAGAAATTCAATTCTTTTGTGTGCCTTTTGAGCCGACTCTTCATCAATGCTGCCGGAAGAGCCCAAACCCCTATTGTTATGAAAGAGGGAGAACATTTTCTCTCTCACTTCGGCCACCCTGCGTGATTCAACGAGCCTTTATCATCTATCCCCTTAGTCATCTTCCCCTGTGCTAATGCCCCAGGTATGCCACCTGAATCATTTTTTTTATTTTATTATTTTATTTTATTTATACCCTTCCCTCCCCACCCTTTAATTATTTACTTGGTTTGTTTTCTTTCTTTCTTTATGTACTGTCCTTCTCATGATTCAGGGTTGATCACACACTACAAAAACATGCACTCAAATTGCACGAGACCTCTAGTAAACCTTGCAATTGAACTAGGATTGCAAGAGTCAGAAACACAAAAAGGTATTGTATATAATTTGTCATAAACAATGCAAAAAAGGGAGCAGGGGATTACAAAAGCAGAGAACAGTCCAGCAGCAGCAAGATGATGCAGACAGTAAACGGTGGAAAGGAGCTGCGGTGGCTCAAGTGGTTAAGACGCTGAACTGCAGGCTGTGGAAGGTCAGTAGTTCAGCAGTTCGAGACCCGGGTGCCGCATGATGGAGTGAGCTCCCGTCTCTAGTTCCAGCTCCTGCCAACCTAGCAGTTCGAAAGCAAGAAATTGCAAGTAGATAAATAGGTACCACTTCGGTGGGAAGGTAACAGCGTTCCGTGCGCCTTGGTGTTTAGTCATGCAGGCCACATGACCACGGAAACGTTTTCGGACAGCGCTGGCTCTTCGGCTTGGAAACGGAGATGAGCACCGCAACCCTAGAGTCGGATTCGACTGGCTTTCGAGCAAGGGAACCTTTATCTTTACCTTTTTAAACGATGGAATAGACTTCAACCGTGTTCCCTTATAAAAGCACCCTCTCGAACCATTCCATTATACTGCAGGCCTATTCCCTTAATTTAAAAATGTTATATAAAAATTCACCTTTATTTAAAAAAAACACATTCAGAACTTTCCCCCAGCTTTACCTTTTGTGAAACGAAACAACCAGAAATGTCCATGTTATTGTAGATCTGTTTTTCGCTTTTGCTTTCAGTACAAGCAGCTTTGTTTTCATTACTGTCATTATCAAAACTGCTGAGTTTATACAGCAGTTTTATCATCTGTCTCCCCCCCCCCCATTGTCCTCCTGCACTTACTATGCAGGCAGGGCCATTGCAGGGGCAAGGTCCCTGGCAGGGCTCTGATCCCAAGGGGCCTCTCAACATAACCTCAGGCAGCAGCTTGGACTGTCCAGAGTGGTAGCCAGCATCTACCCAGACTGCACAACTAATGTCATTTCCCTGATCTCCCACCTCTAAACCCCCTTGCAAACATTATGTTGGGAAACTTGCCATCCCCGCAGTAGCAAACCTGATTTTAGTGACAAGTTGCTGAGGTTGCCAGCTCCAGTTTAGGACATTTCTGAAGTTTTGGAGGTGGAGCCTGGGGAGGGCAGAGTTTGGGGAGGGGAGGGACCACAGCAGGTTATAATGCCGTAGAGTCCACCCACCCAAGCAGCCATTTTCTCTGGGGGAACTCATCTCTGTCAATTGGAAATCAGTTGTAATTCCAGGAGGTCTCCAGGTGCCACCTGGATGATGGCAACCCTACAAGTTGCATACTTTTTTAATAATTATTTTTATTTCTTTTCAATTTAATATTCAATACATAGTACAGTACATAGTACGTCAAAACATAATTATTTTTATTTCTTTTCAATTTAATATTCAATACATAGTACAGTACATAGTACGTCAAAACATAGATATATTCTAGACTTCCGGTCTTCGGCGCTTCAACAATGGCTGCATCTCTTGGCTCCTCCGAGAGACGTGTGCCATGAATCGGGGATTAGGAGGGAGCGTGACTGTACACGCTACCCCATAGAGCCCATAGGCAAATGGGCTCTTAGCCAGGGGGCTTTGAAGAGCCCTACCTCCAGCCGGCAGTCGGTACAGGGGGGCTACTCTCTGCCCTGAAGGTCCTGCCCTGATTCCCAGAATTGGATTAGAAGTGACCACCGGATCAAGCGTTTGGAGGTTTAGCGATTTTCTCTGCCTGGCGTGATCCTAGGGGCCATCTTAGGACCTGGTGGATCGATTTAAGAACTGATGAGTGAGTTTTTCGTTGAAACGAGACACCAAAGCCTAGAAGTGAAGTCCCCCTACTAAATAAGTGGAGGGGGGAGGGGACGCCCTATCGCCTGACATTTTAAGCGAATGTGAAAGCATGATTGGAGGGACTGATCAAATTGTGGCGATGGACTGTAGCGGAGAGTTTTTCTGAAAGAAAGCTGAGTGTTTAAATTGACCTTAGAGACTTTGGCATTCTTTCTCGGCTGATGTAAACATCCCCAAAAGATGGCGAGGAGAGGCGAGGAGGGAGGCGGGACCAATGCTTTCTTCAGGAAGGAGAACAGTGGAAAGCTAGGACATGTGACCTAATCATAGACTCTGTCTTTAAAGGAATTGTCGGCCCTCTGGTGGCTAAAATGGAGCAGCGACCTGGATCTGTACTAAAAGCGGCTATAGTTTTAAAGGGACAGTACTTGGTGCGCACTTTGATCATAGAGACTTATGAATGGTTGGAGACTCTAAAGTTTAGTTCAGTTGTGGTTGGACTGGCAAAAGTGACTCTGGAATTGATAAATTGATACTAGGTAGGTATTATTAGAGGACTGCATAATTTTTTTAAAGAAGGCCAACCATTTCATATCTGCATTCTGCAAAAAAACTGTTGGACACAGGCACTCCAGATGCAATGATATATTTTTCATTAGCTCTAGAACTACGTATCTTGATATTTCTTTTTGGTACATGTAC
This sequence comes from Gekko japonicus, assembly GCF_001447785.1. Taxonomy (NCBI): domain Eukaryota; kingdom Metazoa; phylum Chordata; class Lepidosauria; order Squamata; family Gekkonidae; genus Gekko; species Gekko japonicus. The sequence goes on from NW_015161430.1 coordinate 615,031, forward strand.
TTCAGATACTCACCTTCACCCCAAAAGCGATTCAGACATGGGCCTCTGCCCAACATATCCACAGTAAAACCTTGCCAAAGAATTCGGTTTCATTCCCGAATTTCCCCCTCCAGTAATCCTTTCACGCTTGCAACCCATCTAGGTATGGACCAGATCCAGGCTTGCTTATAATTAGCAAACTTGCTGTATCACATGAACACATAAGGAATGGGATTGAAAACCAATCAGCCAGTCTCATAACGCTCCTGTATAAATCGATGGTGCGGTCTTATTTGGAATACTGTGTAGAGTTCAGGTCACTGCACCTCAAAAAAATGTTATAGCATTGGAAAAGGTGCAGAAAAGGACAACTAAAATGATTAAGGTGATGGAACACCTATGGAGAAAGGTTAAAGAGATTAGGGCTCCATAGCTTGAAGAAACAATGACTAAGAAGTGACATGAGAGAGATTTGCATGGGACAGAAAAGGTAGAGAAAAAAGTACTTTTCTCCCTTTCTCACAATACAAGAACTGGTGAATGAAATTAATAAGCAGTAACCTTAGAACAGATAACAGGAAGTATTTCTTCACCCAAAGATTAATTAAAACATGGAATTCACTGCCACAAGAAGAGGTGTCGGCTACAAGCATCGATAGCTTCAAGAGGGGATTGGATAAACATATGGAGCAGAGGTCCATCAGTGGCTATTAGCCATAAGGTATAGATAGAACACTTTGTCTGGGGCAGTGATACTCTGTATTCTTGGTGCTTGGGGGGCAACAGTGGGAGGGCTTCTAGAGTTCTGACCCCACTGGTGGACCTCCTGATAGAACCTGATTTTTGCCCACTGTGTGACACAGAGTGTTTGACTGGATGGGCCAGTGGCTTGATCCAACATGGCTTGTCTTATGTTCTTATGACATATGAATCTGCCTTACAATGAATTGCATCATTGGCCCATCAAGGTCAGTACCGTTAAGTCAGACTGGCAGAAGCTCTCCAGGGTCCCATGAGGAGGTTTTCACATCACCTACTACCAGATCCTTTTAACTGGAGATGCCAGGGATCGAACCTGGAACTAGGGATGGGCACAAACCAGCTCACAAACTAGAGTTCCTGATGAATTTTGGCCAGTTTATGGTTCACAAAGTGAAATTCATGGCAGGTCAACGGGCACAATTTTTCCATGAACTTTCCAGCTGTTTGTGGTGGTTCATGAATGGATACATTTCCAGACACACTGTCTCCACTTAACTGAAATGTTTACAAAACTTCAAAACAATGGGGGGCAGAACTTGGAGGGCATGTAGAGGAGCATCTGGGGTGGTCCCCTGTTTGACTGGATGGGCCAGTGGCCTGATCCAACATGGCTTGTCTTATGTTCTTATGACATATGAATCTGCCTTACAATGAATTGCATCATTGGCCCATCAAGGTCAGTACCGTTAAGTCAGACTGGCAGAAGCTCTCCAGGGTCCCATGAGGAGGTTTTCACATCACCTACTACCAGATCCTTTTAACTGGAGATGCCAGGGATCGAACCTGGAACTAGGGATGGGCACAAACCAGCTCACAAACTAGAGTTCCTGATGAATTTTGGCCAGTTTATGGTTCACAAAGTGAAATTCATGGCAGGTCAACGGGCACAATTTTTCCATGAACTTTCCAGCTGTTTGTGGTGGTTCATGAATGGATACATTTCCAGACACACTGTCTCCACTTAACTGAAATGTTTACAAAACTTCAAAACAATGGGGGGCAGAACTTGGAGGGCATGTAGAGGAGCATCTGGGGTGGTCCCCTGCAACTTTGACGCCACTGATAGGCGATCATTTTGACAGGTGTAGGTTCAGGAGGTTCAGAAGTGTATAGAATGGATTCTGGGCAAGCTAGAGGCACCATATTTGCAGGAGATCTCCAGCTGACTCTCCTCTACCTGTCCTCCAAGTCTGGTAAAGATTGGATTTATGGGATTCAAGGTACAGCCCCCCAAGGAAAGTTCCCCCAGGAAAGTGCATTGTGGGGAAATGACAGGTGGTCATTTCCCCAGAAAGCACTTAACTGGGGGCAGTCAGACCATGTAAATCCAATCCTCACAAACTTGGAGGGCAGGTAGAAGAGGGTCAGCTGGAGACTCCCTGTGAGTTTGGTGTCTCTACCATGCTGATGGGCCATTCTACCACATTCACAAACAGGGCACACCATGAACCACAAACCGAACCACACTGCATTTTCATGGTTCATGCCCATCCCTACCTGTGACCTTTGGTCTGCAAAACAGAAGCTCTACCACTGAGTCACTGCCCTACCCACAGCCCCGCCTCCTCACATGCTTATTTCTTATTAATATTTCCAAAATTTCTCCTCCACCTTTCTGCTCTCGTTAGGGCCACCAAGACAGCTAACAGGTTGAAGACCATTAAAACCAAAATAAAAACACATTGTTCAAACAATTAAACCAAGTTAAAATACACATACAATACTATAAAATACATATACATCAAATCAACAAGTAAAAACAGTACAGGAAGGTGGTGTACTGTCCCATAGGCTTCTGGTCTCAGGTGGCTGTGTCTTTCTCTGTTTTCCAAAGTTACCAGGCAAGAAGGGTTTTCCAAAGGCAAAGTCATTCAGTCCAAAGGTCAGGGTTCCAGAGGTATCACAAGGTGAGGTTATCCAGTCTGAGGTCCAGCATCTAGGAAATGGGCACAGTGGTGTCAGCATTTGCTGTAGTTATTGTATCCACACCCTACAGTACCTCCCAGGAGACTCTTATAGGCAAACTTCCAGTCTTCAGCCCTCACTCTGTGAAGACTCATCTTCCCCCATGGCAAGTAGCAGCTGACATCAAGCCAGGAGACGTGCACTTTGCCTGTTAGCCTGTAGCTCTGTTCTCAGTCTTGTTCTAAGGGTGCAGGTGACCTCGGAGGACAGGGGATGGCTAACTGCTGGAGTAGAGCTGGAGGGTAAAGGTAAACGGGAGGACAGAGATTCTTCTGTACCAGCTTCTGGTTATAAGTCTTGACATTTCTGTTCTTCATTATCCTGCTGGCTGTCTTCTATTGAATCGGGCCTGACTACATAGAGCTTCTCCTCCTCTGAGGAGTCCTCCCTGTCACTGAGCCCTGGCTGACCCATGACAGATGGGATCACTGAGGGAACGCCAGATGAAACAAATGAGTCTTCACCTGCTGCCAGAAGATGACAACAGAAGGGGCCAGACAAGTGTTTCTTGGGAGTTCCAAAGTTTTGGTGTCGTGACCAAGAAGGCCCTCTCCAGGGTCACCACCTGCCGAATCTCAGAAGGTGGGGGCACCTGAAGCAGGGCCTCTGAAGATGACTGTAACAGTTAGACAGGTTCACAATGGAGTACATAAGAACATAAGAGACGCCAATGTTGGATCAGGCCAAAGGCCCATCCAGTCCAACACTCTGTGTCACACAGTGGCTAGAAATACCAGGTGCCATCAGGAGGTCCACCAGTGGGGCCAGGACATTATAAGCCCTCCCACTGTTGACCCCCCCCAAGCACCAAGAAGACAGAGCATCACTTGTCCCAGAGCCCCTATCTATACCTTGTGGCTAATAGCCACTGATGGACCTCTGCTCCACATGCTTATCTAATTCCCTTTTGAAGCCGTCCATGCTTGTAGCCGCCACCACTTCCTGTGGCAGTGAATTCCATGTGTTAATCACTCTTTAGGTGAAGAAGTACTTCCTTTTATCTGTTCTAACCCGACCGCTCAGCAATAGGCATGGCATGTAGGCGTGGCAGCTCTACATATCTTCTGTTCCATTCTTATCACATCTTGGGATCAAGGTGCTGCTCATTCCTCTTTCACTTGCTGGTTTTGTTTAGGGTTACCAGGTCTTACCTGGTTTTTAACGGGGGCCTCCGGGGTCTGTCCTGGGATCTTCTTGAGTGCATGCTACAATGACATCACCAGGAAGTGATGTCATCACACCGGGCAGATTGCACGTTGACGCTCTGGCATTGTGGCCAAAGTGTTGACACGCAACGTGCCCGGTTCCTGGTGACATCATCATGCTGATGACATCAACATGGGAGGGGGCTGTTCAGGGGTGGGGCTTCTCCCTCTGACCAACTGGCCAATGGTGGATTGGAGCCCACAAAATCAGAGGGACCCCCGCCCCAAATACAGGTCTGGCAACCTCTTGTTTTGCTAGTTTCCATTCCTTTCCATTCTTATCTGTGGCATTTGAATAAACCTTCCACAGTCCTTCAATTACGGTGGCCAATGGCAGCACCTTAAATCTCATTAGGACAGCCACAGTATAGAGCCAAGTATGTCTGACACTCAACTATCCAACTTAGGCACTGGGAATTGGCAACCCAGATCCATTTTTCTGAGGGCCACTAATGCAGCTTATTCTCATCTTGACGAAGAGGAGAATTATCTAGGAAATCCCATTAGCATTAATGGAACGATACCGATAAGTCTATGACAAAGCACGGTGAGAGCAGAAAGGAACCTTTAATAATAGCTCAGGAAATAGAAAAAAGGGCCCTGATATTTATCAAGGGGGTCAGGTCCTCTCCTCCCCCAACCTCGTCTTTAAAGCTATAAATACAGCATCCTCTTTGATCTTATCCAGTACTCCCATTTACAGAGATTGATGAAGGGCAGCCTTGTTGACATGCATGGAGATTTCAGAAATGTTAATTTTTCAATCCTGGTGGCTAGTAGCAAGGCTCGCTTTAAATAGAAGTTCATAATCAAAATGTGCTTTATGCCAGATGTGAGTAGTTTGTAATTTTCAGGGGAAGAAAGTGGCTAAAATGTTGGTTGTGGTTTGTTTGTTTTTTAAGATACAGTTGTTGGTGAAATACAGCACTTCACACCAGCGATGATATGATATGATTCAGGGGCCATGGAAGACAGTGGTCTACAAAATATGACATTTGTATGCTGTGGTCTCAGACCATTTACTTTGAAGGATTTGGATAGTGAGAATACATCAGAAAATAAGTGTGTGCATAAATACAAGTTCAGTTCATATTCGTTCACATTGCACCTCTAGCACATAATGTGCACTTGCCTCTGGGTGTTGAAGGAGAAAAGAAGGTAAGCAGACTATTCTGGAACTCCGCATCGGTTTAGATTTCCCTACCTAAGCCTGGCATGATGTGAGCCATGAAGTCGCGAAGAGTCGGACTCAGCTGTGCAACTGAACAACAACAACATCTAAGCTGCTAAGTTGGTGACACTTCACTCCAAACCCCCTGGACAAGCTCTCTCAGACGTTTCATGTAGATGTTAAACAGCATGGGAGATGAGACTGGTTCCTGTGGGATCCCATAAAATAAATACCAGGGGGCTGAACAGCAATTCTCCTAGCAGCACCTTCTGAAAGCCGTGCCTCTGTGAGGTATGGGCAGAACCACCAAAGCATGGCACTTCTTCCTCCCGGCTCAGCCAGCTGCTCCAGAAGAACAACATGATGTTCACATTGAAGGTCACCAAGAGTCCTGGAGAATGTGCCTGTCACTATCCTGGTAAAGGTTGTTGTCACGCAGGGCTCTACTGGTAGCAGGAGCTCCTTTGCATATTAGGCCACACACCCCTAGTGTAGCCAATCCTCCAAGAGCTTACAGTAGCCCCAGTAAGAAGAGCTCTGTAAGCTCTTGGAGGATTG
>NW_015161430.1:620858-625773 GCF_001447785.1 Gekko japonicus
ACCCTAGCTACAAGCCATGGGCCAACAGCTAAGTGCCAAGAATCCTTCGGCTTTTGCCCTTCAGCTCATGACCCCAGCCTAGGGTTGCCAGCTCTGTGTTGGGAAATTCCTGGAGATTTGGGGGCGGAGCCTGTGGAAGGCGGGGTTGGGGGAGAGAAGTCAGCAGGGATGTGATGCCTTAGACTCTGAAGAGAAGACGAGAAGAGATTGGATTCATACCCCGCCCTTCACTACCCAAAGGTGTCTCAGAGCAGCTTACAAACTCCTTTCCCTTCCCCTCCCCACAACAGACACCCTGTGAGGTGGGTGGGGCTGAGAGAACTCTGACAGAAACTGCTCTTTTTCAAGGACAGCTCTTATCAGAACTATGGCCTGCCCGAGGTCATCCAGCCAGGTGCAAGAGGAGGAGTGGGGAATTGTTGGGTGTTACAAGTTAAAACACTTCAGTATTTACTGGGTTAATGATGTTTGTTAAGTCACATGTTTATTTGTAACCAATCTATTTAGATTATAGGATGCCCGGGAACTTCGGAGCTAGTTTGTTACTCTGATTGGAAACTAAGGTGCCAAGTATTAGCATTTTATGGCTTCTCTTCCGTCTTTGTTTTGCTTTGTTCTGACCGAGAAGACGACGCCATGCCATTCCAGTTTTACCTTTTAGCTGTAAGGATGTAGCCATTTTTATTTTATATCCTGTGTACCTTTTCCCATGCTAGGTTATAATAAACTTTTATATTTTAAACACACCATGGACTCAGTCTCTTTAATACTCCGCTGATTTACTTTAAGCAAGAATCCCAACAGGAATCAAACCCGGTTCTCCCAGATTAGAGTCCGCGCACTTAACCACTACACCAAACTAGCTCCCGAGGAGGGTAGACTCTATGGCCATTGTCTCCAGGAGACCTGATCGCTGTAGTCTGGAGATCAAGCCTGTTGGCCGGCAGCCCTGTGAGTCCAGCCACAGCCAGGCTTTAAGTACCTGTGACACGGGAGAGACAAAGACTCTTCCAAGGTGGTAGCCAATAAGAAACATTAAGGAAACAGTAAAGATCCTAATTATTTCTTTGCCAGAGGCATTATTGGGCAGCACACAGACAAACCGGCTACTTGTAAAAAGCACACGAGTGCCAAAGCAATGACAGATGCCTATATATATATATGAACTGTTCACTTCCATTTCAACTTATCTTGAGTTTTCGTGTGCATGCCCACGAAAGCTCATACCCTGAATAAGCTTTTGTTGTCTCAGAGGTGCCACCGGACTCGGAATTTGTTCAGGTGCCTTGTTGGTTTGTTTTTCTCACCCTGGCACCAAAGAGGCAGCTGGAATACAAATCAGAATAATGAATGTTCTCTAGACCTGTGGGGCCGCTTGATGGCAGGAAGGTCAGGAAGTCAGCTGGCGGCCTGCAAGAGTGTCGGCTACTGTTTTGTCTTTTCCTTTGCAAAATACACACACACACAACACATCGAAGCTATGCTATTTATCAGCATGGAAAAACTCATTTAGGAGACGTTTCTCGGATCATGCAGGGCAAAAAGCTGTGAAATCAGACAACTGTGCCTTCCCCGTATATAAGACTGAGCAAACAAGATTTTGAAATGAGAAAAGCAACAGTCCAAGTAATTTAATTCACTCTCTAGGGCAGGTTGGCTCCCCTTAGAAACAGGTTATCTGTGATCGATTTGCCTGCGGGACATACTCCCCCAATGTCTAAGGATGACTTGTGGCATTTTTCATTCCTAGATGTGGAAAGGAATGGTTTCTGCTAGCACCATTTAGCTGGAAGATGAAAACAGTGAGAAAACCGCAGTTATTTTCCATTCTCAGTGTCTTCCTAGCCAACTAAAATGAAAACTCTGGTCAAGGAGGAAAAACTTTTTTAAAATATATATGCGCACTAGAATAAAATGAAAGGGAAAGGGGGATATCAGCAAAAGGGTTCTGTGGGCACTGCTAACAGGCATTATAACGTTCATCATCACGTAACATCTTAAGTAGTGTTCCCTCTAAGCTGTGGAGTCTTGTGAGCAAAAATTCTACTTGGTGAGCTACTGGCATTAAATTTGTGAGCAAGCAATTTGGCTCCTGCATAAAGTTTGTTTTGGAGCCATCCTTTCTGAGCTAAGACGAAAATGTGTGAGCCGGAGGCTAAAAAAACTATGAGCTAGCTCACACTAACTCAGTTTAGAGGGAACACTGATCTTAAGTAGGGTTTCCAGGTTCCCCCTTGGCCACCAGTGGGGGATGGGGGAGTAAGTGTTGCTTGATCCAGTTGGGAAACTCCTGGAGATTTGGGAATGAAGTCTGGGGAGGACAGGGACCGCAGTGGGGTACAAAGCCACAGAGTCCACCCTCCAAAGCATCCATTTTCTCCAGGGGAATTGATCTCTGTAGTCTGGAGATGAACTGTTGCTGTAGTCCGGAGATGAGCTGGAGATGAGCTCTATAGTCTGGAGATGAGCTACAGACTTCCTGTAGTCTGGAGATGAGCTCCAGATCCCACCTGGAGGCTGGCATCTCTAAATTTTTAAGTGTGTTTTATGTGGAAGATTACATGCATGTCCCTATCCAGACAAGAGCCACTAGTCACAGGTGGATGACGACGACGATGATATTTGTAGTCCACCTTTCTAACAGAGACGCAAGGCGGGTTACACAGAGTGAGTCAGTACAATCAACAAAATGAGACATTCGATAATCAATGCATTTGGAATTTTTTTTAACAATGTATTTATTTGAGTTTATAATGTAAGCCTGTATCATACATATAAACCAGATCATCAACAAGACTACATACAAAATCTTATGACAGCGCTTTTCCTTTCCAGCAACACAGAGTAACAAACAAATCAGACAAAAAATAAATATCTTGTTCTTATCCTCAGCCTTAATTTCAAATCTGTGTTGAGTAAAAGCTTCTATTTCTATTTCCTTTAGGGTTTATGTACTACCTTTTCAAAACTACGCTGCAAATTCATATTAGCAGTATAAAACATTCATACTGTCTTATTATATTTCTCCTTATCTTCACCTTACACAATTCTAGCTCTTATCCATCCTCTAGTAGTCTGCTAACTCTTTGTTTCCAGTATGGGAACAGGGTTTAATATTAAGTTTTTAATTCATTTTCTTTTATTACCCTTTTATTTTTCAATCAATCTTTACACCCTTTAAATTAATTAAACACTTCATTGGAACCTTTATATCAATTTTAACTGTCAAGTTTGCTCTCTTATTTTTAAACATGAATTTTCTATTTAGCTGCACATTTTCCAGGTGTACGTCTACTTAATGCACTTCCTCACAGCTGATACACATGACTCAGCATTTTGAATGTTACAGAAGACTTGTAAGAGGACGCACCAGTCATCATGTGCCTTCTTTTGAGCCTGTATTGTAATGTTTGATGTTGCCCAGAGTAAATCACTTGAGATGACTCGCACAAACAAATCAGGCCTATGAAGACTCCTTCATCTCTACCCCCCCCCCAAATCCTTCACAATCCTAGCTTTGGTGACCAGCTGGTGGTAGGCAGTGGCAACCATCTAGTTTTAAAATGGTGGCTAGGGGACCTGGGGTGATGACAATAACCTCCGCTCCTGTCTGATTGCATTCATTCCACAAGTGAGTAGGAAGAATTGCCTCCTCTTCACCGTTTGGAAAACATGCAATTAGAGTTAATAACAACTCTCTCCAAGTGTCAAAAGATCAGCAGTTTAAGTAACAAAAGCTTCCAAGTGTCACTTCTGGTGTAGCTGCAGAACTTCAAGAGATTTCTCTGAAGGCTATTGTTTTTTCTGACAATGTGACCTTTTGGGATAATAGGAAAGCAATTACCCAGTATATTGCCATATGCTTGGTGCATAATTCTGCCATAAAAAACATGCTAAATCTTGCTTTTCAGTCACCTGTTCCGTTTCTGCCAGCTTTAGAAACTAGGGGTGCGTGGATTGCCCCTGTTCCATTCCTTTATTGTTCTCAATTTTCACGCACTCGTTGCTTTCCACGCCTCCTTCATTCTCCTTTAGCTCAGAGAACTTCCAAAATTAATTCTTCTGCCGGAGCTTGAACAGTTTTTGCGCAGCTGTCAATTCATTTCATTCATTTCCGCTTCCCTCTTGACGTTACTGAAGCAGACACATGCTTGATGATGCAACACTGTACGAAAGCGGTCATGACACAACTGTACATATAATTATACTGAGTCTCTTTGCATGTAGTGCAGGGGTCTCCAATGTTGTCCGTGTGGGCACCGTAGTGCCCGCTGACAGCTTTCCTGGAGTCCACCAACTGTTTTTAGAAAGTAGGCAGGCCCAGGTGGGGCTTTTCCTCAGCAAGGCTTCTTTGTGTGTTTTTTTGAACCCCCGAAGGGGATTTTTTATTGCATTTTCTAAAGACTACAAACTACAAAGAAAAAATGGGAAAGGGAAACAACTGCAACTAAGGATACAGGAAAGAAAACCACTAATAACTAAAACCCCAAGTATAGGAGATCCTTACATTAGCTTGTATAAGTGTTATTCTTAACATGCTTAGATTACATTGAACATGGTCATTTATGCTAATATAAAAATTTTAGCCCATCATTCAACTATTTTAAGAAAATTCCAAGAGCAACATTAAAGTAAATGTTTTAAGGCACAATTCAGAGTCCTTCAGCCTTCATTTAGCTTTGTTCCTTCTTTTCCTCAGTTGATAGTCTCACTTGGGGGCTGCCGCCCCCTTATCTGAAGCAGAGTCCTCATCTGAAGCCACAGAGTCCATATCTTCACTGGATTTACTGTGTTCTTCTTCCGCACCGACCTATCCTGGCTCTTCCAATTGCAATCTCAGGGACTCATGTTTTTCTTTTTTGTCCTTAATTTTAAAGGTGAGACATTTGGGAATCAACCATCTGTAGGCAATGCT
>NW_015161430.1:625818-637596 GCF_001447785.1 Gekko japonicus
TCCTTCATCTCTACCCCCCCCCCAAATCCTTCACAATCCCAGTTATGGTGACCAGCTGGTGGCAGGCAGTGGCAACCATCTAGTTTTAAAATGGTGGCTAGGGGACCTGGGGTAATGACAATAACCTCCGCTCCTGTCTGATTGCAATCATTCCGCAAGTGAGTAGGAAGAATTGCCTCCTCTTCACCGTTTGGAAAACATGCAATATGCAATTAGAGTTAATAACAACTCTCTCCAAGTGTCAAAAGATCAGCAGTTTAAGTAACAAAAGCTTCCAAGTGTCACTTCTGGTGTAGCTGCAGAACTTCAAGAGATTTCTCTGAAGGCTATTGTTTTTTCTGACAATGTGACCTTTTGGGATAATAGGAAAGCAATTACCCAGTATATTGCCATATGCTTGGTGCATAATTCTGCCATAAAAAACATGCTAAATCTTGCTTTTCAGTCACCTGTTCCGTTTCTGCCAGCTTTAGAAACTAGGGGTGCGTGGATTTCCCCTGTTCCATTCCTTTATTGTTCTCAATTTTCACGCACTCGTTGCTTTCCACGCCTCCTTCATTCTCCTTTAGCTCAGAGAACTTCCAAAATTAATTCTTCTGCCGGAGCTTGAACAGTTTTTGCGCAGCTGTCAATTCATTTCATTCATTTCCGCTTCCCTCTTGACGTTACTGAAGCAGACACATGCTTGATGATGCAACACTGTACGAAAGCGGTCATGACACAACTGTACATATAATTATACTGAGTCTCTTTGCATGTAGTGCAGGGGTCTCCAATGTGGTGCGTGTGGGCACCGTAGTGCCCGCTGACAGCTTTCCTGGAGTCCACCAACTGTTCCTAGAAAGTAGGCAGACCCAGGTGGGGCTTTTCCTCAGCAAGGCTTCTTTGTGTGTTTTTTTGAACCCCCGAAGGGGATTTTTTATTCCATTTTCTAAAGACTACAAACTACAAAGAAAAAATGGGAAGGGGAAACAACTGCAACTAAGGATACAGGAAAGAAAACCACTAATAACTAAAACCCCAAGTATAGGAGATCCTTACATTAGCTTGTATAAGTGTTATTCTTAACATGCTTAGATTACATTGAACATGGTCATTTATGCTAATATAAAAATTTTAGCCCATCATTCAACTATTTTAAGAAAATTCCAAGAGCAACATTAAAGTAAATGTTTTAAGGCACAATTCAGAGTCCTTCAGCCTTCATTTAGCTTTGTTCCTTCTTTTCCTCAGTTGATAGTCTCACTTGGGGGCTGCCGCCCCCTTATCTGAAGCAGAGTCCTCATCTGAAGCCACAGAGTCCATATCTTCACTGGATTTACTGTGTTCTTCTTCCCCACCGACCTCTTCTGGCTCTCCCAACTGCAATCTCAGGAACTCATGTGCTTTAAAGACAGAGTCAATCTTTTCTTTTTTGTCCTTAATTTTAAAGGTGACGCCTTTGGGAATCAACCATCTGTAGGCAATGCTGTTCGTTTGCAGAAACGATATTAGGTCTTTACACTCCTTCCTCTTCTTCCTAATTTCAAATGGGATATCTTTTAAAATTCTGATGTTATTCCCTCCCATTCTTAGGGGTACTCCTGTAGTTGTTTTGAGTATTAAGTCTCTGACATGCTTTCTGCTAGCATTTTGGATAGCTCTGAGGAGTCCTCCATCCGGGCACTCGAGCCTACCATTAGTTTCATTTTTGCTAGCTTGTCTTTCTCCCTGCCATGTTTGATGGTTATTTACTTTTAGTAAAAGTTGCTAAAGTCTCTGAAATTTGCCCAAACACTTATCTACGCTCTGGTAAGTCTCTTAAAACATATTTCCACGTTTTTACTTCTGCTCCCCTCTTGGCAAATCGTTGACGCACTCACACTCTCCCTCTCTCTTCCGACATTGTCCCTTCCCCCCCCCCTAGGGCTCCCTCCATGCTGGTCAAGCCCAACACCACCCCTCCCTTCTCAGAGCCCTGTTGTTCCCTTAACCCCTTCCTTGCCTTGCCCCACTCCAGCGGGGTTTGCATAGGGCTGCTGCAGTCTTCTCCTGAGGTGCCCACCCTATTCTGGAGCATCTGCTGCCTTTTGCCCAGTCGGTGCAGCCTCCCCTGGCCTCGCTGCTGCCTTTGGGCCTCAGCCACTTAGTGAGTTCATGATAGAGGTGAGACGACAGGTGTGCATGCTTTTTCTGCAAACCCACAGTTTGGCGTAGTGGTTAAGAATGGTGGACGCTGGAGAACCGGGGTTGATTCCCCACTCTTCCACATCCAGCCAGCTGGGTGACCTTGATCCAGTTACAGCACTCTCAGAACTCTCTCAGCCTCACAGGGTGTTTGTTGTGGGGAGAGGAAGGGAAGGTGAATGTAAGATGCTCTGAGACTCTGAGTGAAGAGTGAGGTATAAATCCGATCTCCTCCTCCTCCTCCTCCTACTACTACTACTACTACTACTACTACTACTTCGTCTTCTGTAGATAAAAATTCACATGAGAATGAATCCAACCCCCTCCCCAGCAGTAGTGCAGATATCTTCCTTTCTCCAAGGAAAACAAATCTTAATTTCAGGTTAGTCCCAAGACATTTGTTGAATGTTGCCAATGGATGGGATGACCCTCAGGCTGCCAGATCCCCCCAGTGGAAGCGGGGTTCCCCTGCTGCCAGGCCCCACTGGCCCACCTGGCCAGCGGGGGAATTTACCCTGAAAAAGAGGAGATCCAGCCAATGTGCAGTGGCGTGTCTATGTCACTGCCAATGGGACCTGAAAGTGACGTCATCACGTTGGGGACAACAGGGAGATGTTCTGGTGAGTATTTGTGTGTGTGTGTGTGTGTGTGTGTGTGTGCCTGGAAGTCATGACCGACGACTGGTAACCCATAGTGTGGTCTGGATGTTCAGAGAAGTGGCTTGCAATCGCCTGCCCCTGCGTCCTGGCCCTGGTATTCTCTGAAGGTCTCCCATCCAAGTACTTGCCAGGGTCGCCCTGCTTAGCTTCCGAGATCTAACATCTCCATGTCAGGGCTATCCATGTCAGGGCATTGGGACGATGCTCTGGTTTTTGGGCAAAAACTCAATGGTAGATGCCAGATTTACCATAGAGCTTTTGCCCAGAGTGTCACCCCAACATCCCTGATGTGATTGTTTCACTTCCAGATCACATGAACAGTGACATAGGCAGGTCACTGCATGTCGACAGAGCCTCCCTCCTACTCCCAGTAAGTCACACACACCCCCATTCCCCTCTGGTTGCCAGGAAGGGCCCGCCAACCCTAGATGACCCTGATTGGCCTGATATGTCATTCTGATCCCGTGTTGCCAACTGCACCAGGTCGTAAAGAACAATGATGAAGGGCCATTAGCTTTCTGTGCTGTCAAGAATATTAACAGCCTGAGCCACAAACCTGTTAAGCTCTGAATATTTCATTTTAATCTGTTCCCTGACCTGGCTCAGCTGAACTGGATCCTAACTGTACATTTCTTGCTTCTTTGAAATGAGATGGCACGGTCAGACAGCTCCGCAGCTCAGAGAAGTTAATCAAAGGGAAGTGCAAATTATGTAAGCAGGGATGATTGAGTAGCTACAGTCTGAGACGTTTCGATGTGGCTCAGGATTTCTTCTTTTAATGCCAGGGATTAACTTAAAATGTTTGCAAAGGGATATTTAGATGAAGCATTTAATTCTGCAGAAATGAGGAACCGCTGAAAGAGCAATTTGAGGTGCGGCAATGATACCACAACCCCCTAAAAAAACATTTGAGAGGCTTTCTGATGATTTATAATACTGTAGCTGAAAATGAACGTGTGAGAATCTTCAAACATATGCTTTAAAGCGCCACTCTCTCTAACAACCTTCTTGTAGTGTATGGGCATTCCTTCCAGTATGTAATAATGGCAGCAAGATATGCACAATTGTTTCCAAGTACTAGAACATCCTTTCTGTAGGATACCTAACTTAGACTTTAATATCTCTGAAAGACAGCAGATCCCTTGACCTGTTATAAATAGGACCTCTTATAAGCAGATTATCTCTGGCTCTTCCTTGTGTAAACGTACTTTATCCAAATCTATCTGCAATTACTGTACTTGCATATGCACTAACTATCCTTATTTACCAGGGGTCATCCCAGTTTGCTGGTATCTGCCCTGATAAATCAATACCCCATTGGCCTTTGGGGTATGCCCAAACCAGGGCTATTTTTGGGCAGGAACGCAAAGGAACGGAGTTCCGGCTGGCTCCCGAGTTGGCCACGCCCAGCCGGAACTCATTAGCATAATAGGCCACGCCCAACAGCAGAAACCCATTAGGATTGGCTACATTAGGGGTGTGTGGCCTAACATGCAAAGGAGTTCCTGCTACAAAAAAGCCCTGGGTTTGGACAACAAACAAGGTAAACAGAATAAGAAGCAAAAGGTGGGTGTGGCTGGATGAGCACACTTCTGGTAACACGGGGGTGTGGCCTCATATGCTAATTACATGTGCTGTCAGGGGTGTGGCCTAATAAGATAATACGTTTCTGCTGTTGGGTGTGGCCAGTTATGCTAATGAGTTCCTGCTGGGCTTTTTCTACAAAAAAAGCCCTGCCAGTAACCTTTTTCTTGTGTGTCACTACAGATGTAATTCTCTGGTGCTTGGCTGCTGGAAGCTCCACTGTCACACCGCAGGGGTATGGTAGGCCCCCAAATCCGTCTCACACTCTACAATGTATCCATCTCTATCACTAGAAAGTCTCAGTACTTTTCACACTCTATACTTACTCTCAGTGTCTAGGCATGTTAATAATGCATCTTCTTCATGTATTGTCAGTGGCATCATTCACATTCACGTGATGCTGCTTGAGCTATAAGCAATAGGCTGGATTTAAGCCATTCATTGGAAGGGCTGGAGTTATACCAGACAAGATGCTCTTCTTTGTAAATATAGAAAGTTCATTGAAAACAGAGAGTTGCCTCTCCACAAAGACATGGCTGATGTGGGCCTATCCAAAGATCCGGACACCCAGCAATAAGATCTGCACAAATCCTGCAATCACAAAATGTTGATCTAGGGAATGAATGGTTGTGAATACGGGCACAATCAGTTTCACCAGATATACATAACCTGCAGGATTTGACTTGCCACGTAAAGTATGGAAGATGGTAATAGAATACGAACAGGCGTTGGCAGTTGTGCAGACCTGTTGTTTAAATGGAGCAATATACCGGGACCCGAATGCAATTATGATACAGCCCGCCAAACTATTTTCCATCTGTCCCGGGAATGTAAGTGTCATGCCCAGGTGTGCAGAGAAATCTGAAAAAATATATAGGGGGGAATAATTAAATCCCCCCAAAAGTAAAAGAACATCCCCTGCGCATGCGCAGGGAATGCTCTTAGAACAGCTTCGCTGCCGCCACCACCAGAGAGGGGGAGGGGTGGGGGGAGAAGGCTTGGCCGGCCAGCGACTGTAAGCCGCTCAGCCCTCGCCACCACCCGGGGAGGAGGGAGAAAGTTTGGCGGGCCAGCGAGGCCTCGCCGCCGCTGGGGGAGGGGGGAGGGAGAAAGTTTGAGGGGGGGGGGGGACAGGGGAGAAGGCTCACCTGCGGCTGCTTCCTTCTCCCGTGGAGCTTCTCCTCCCCCACCCCGCAAGTATAGCGGGTCCCCCTTCTTGTAATATGCCTAATGCTGACTTCTGTATGGACTCAGTACCTTCCCAGCAGTCACCTGGAGTGTTTCACAGAGCCAATCAGAATGAGGAAGTGTGAGCTTCTGTTCATCTTGGCTTTCTCTTCCCATCCAATGCTATTAGAATGAGAGAGGGCAGGCATACATCTGAAAAATAATTTATATGTGCTTGACAAAGCAGTTTGAAATAAATATTTAACAGCCATAGTGAGCAAGTTTGACTAAGTGACCTCTGTCCCATCACCCAGTGACTCTCTGCTAAAGAGTCAGGTCATGAAGAGGGGACTGGATAAACATAAGAAGCAGAGGTCCCTCAGTGGCTGTTAGCCACAACATATAGATAAGTATTGCGGGTCCGCCTTCTTGTAATATGCCTAATGCTGACTGCTGTATGGACTCAGTACCTTCTCAACAGCCACCTGGAGTGTTTCACAGAGCCAATCGAATGAGGAAGTGTGAGCTTCTGTTCATCTGGGCTTTCTCTTCCCACCCAATGCTATTAGAATCATGAGAGAGAGGGCAGGCATACATCTGAAAAATAATTTATATGTGCTTGACAAAGCAGCTTGAAATAAATATTTAACAGCCATAGTGAGCAAGTTTGACTAAGTGACCTCTGTCCCATCACCCAGTGACTCTCTGCTAAAGAGTCAGGTCATGAAGAGGGGACTGGATAAACATAAGAAGCAGAGGTCCCTCAGTGGCTGTTAGCCACAACATATAGATGGAACACTCTGTCTGGGGCAGTGATACTCTGTATTCTTGGGGGGCTACCGTCGGAGGGGCTTCTGGAGTTCTGGCCCCACTGGTGGACCTCCTGATGGCACCTGCGTTTTGGCCACTGTGTGTTAAGTCGCTCGCTTAACAAAGAAGTCGGAGAGTGATTCAGCAAGAACACAGCTTTATTCTTCAACTTGAACACAACTCCCAACATGGATCAACATCTGATAGCCAGAACAACACGGTTCAGCTTTTACATTGCAGTTGCCCTGCTTTTAAAACATTCCCGGCTAATGTAGCCACACCCACTGTACACATACCAACCAATACGGTTGTTCACATAAGGACCAATCACAGCCGTTCCCGCTCAGGGAGCTTGCTGCTAAGTGATTGGCTTGTTACTTCCTGGGCTAGCAATACCATTGGATGTATTTGGATCCTAGCCCAGGATGAAGCTTAACATTACAAGTTAATGAGATGTTTCACATACATCATGCATTCCATGGAAGTTTTGGAATACACTACACTGTGTGACACAGAGTTTTGGACTGGATGGGCCATTGGCCCGATCCAACAGGGCTTCTGTCCTTATGAAGCAACACACCAAAAATTGATTTGGAAGGCCAAATGGCAGTGGAATACTCCATATAAGAGAGACATTTTATATATTGTAGTACAGGTTGCGGAAAAGGTTCCAGAGTGAGAGCAACGAAAATTAATTCTTTCCCTTAGCTTCTGCAGAGTGACTCAATTATTAAAATCTTTAAAAGTTTTCCTCAAATTCCTTCACCACTTATTCTTTAACTGTTCTGTTCTTTCTAGGACCCTGGGGCTATCTGAGGACACCTAGCAAAACACTGAATGGCTGGCACTCTGATGTGGCGCTTGTGCTATGCAAACCACCGAGATATCAGCTGCGCACTCAGAAGCAGGATAAGTAAGTACTCGCAAGATCTGGAATAGCACAGCTGAGGCCCCGGTCACACGAAAGGTTTTGGGCCGGGAGAGGGACGGATCAGGGGCGGAGCAAACGGGCGCAATCCCACCGCAACATCTGGGAAATGTTGCGCACTCGTCCCCAATCTGGTCCTTCAGGCCGAAAAGCCGCATCTAAAATAAACCACCTACAGAGGTGGACTTACGAGCATGGCCGCATCAAGTGCATCCGTGGGATCACCGGCGTGTCCTTCTGCTGGCGCATCCAAGACCCCTGGCCGAACTGTGCATGCTCACACATGCGCAGTTCGGCAGCCTCCGTCTTGTCGCTTTCTCCCCTGTCTCCCTGGCATCTGATCGTGCCGGGGAGCAACCGCGCGGTGGCTCACGGGATCTGTATGATCCCGCCGTCGTGTGTCTATTTTGGTGTGGCTTTCAAAAGCCGCACTTTGCCCGCACTTCAAAAAAAAAAGCGGCCCTTGCCCCCCCCTCCCCCCCCCCCCCCGTGTGGCAGGGACCTAAGATGAGCAAAGGCAAGGCCTGTGAGGTGGGACAGAAGGGCAAATCAGGAGAATTAGGAGGTCAGGATCATTCAACACTCACAGAATGGGGTGGAATAAAACATTAGCCCGCAGAAACATCACATTTTCCAAGAAAATGCAAATGGATCATTTGAATAATTTAGGGACAGTAATATCTCCTAAAGAACAGGTGGGTTGAGGATGCTCCAGTTTGCTCAGTGTGGCATAGTGGCTGGAGTATAGGAACAGAACTGAATGCTGGGTTCAAGTCCTCCCACTTATCCATGAAGCACACTGAGTGAACTTTATCCTGACAAGACAGAGGTTCTCTGGGTTCATAGAATCATAGAGTTGGAAGGGACCTCCAGGGGCATCTAGTCCAACCCCCTGCACAATGCAGGAAATTCACAAATACCTTTCCCCCCCCCATATCCCCAGTGACCCCTGTTCCATGCCCAGAAGATGACAAAAAAACCTCCAGGATCCCTGGCCAAACTGGCCTGGAGAAAAATTGCTTCCTGACCCCAAAGTGGCAATCAGCATTTCCCTGGGCGTGTAAGAAAGGGCCACAAGAACTAAGCACCGAGGCAACCCTCCTTGCCCTCCCTCACATGAACTGCAGAAGTTCACAGAATCTGCATTGTTGCCAGATGGCCATGTAGCCTCTTTTTGAAAACCTCCCAAGAAGAAGAGCCCACCACCTCCTGAGGAAGCCTGTTCCACTGAGGAACCATTCTAACTGTCAGGAAGTTCTTCCTAATGTTTAGCCAAAAACTCTTCTGATTTAATTTAAGTAGAAAGGCAAACTAAGGACCTTGGATCTCCTCTGTCTTGGATGGGGTTAGACTTCCCTTGAAAAGCCAGGTTCGCACATTGGGAATGCTGCTGGACACAGTGGTTACCTTAGAACACAAGGTGGTTGTTGTACTTTAGAGTATTTTTGCCCAGTTTCAGCTGATGCATCAGCTGCATCCATTCCTGGGTCAGTCAGAACTAGCCACAGTGATCCATGCCTGGACTACTGCAATGTGGTCTACTTGGGGCTACCCTTGAAGACTGCTCAGAAACTGCAGCTAGTACAGAATGCTGCAGCTAGACTGCTGGTCAGGGCCAGCTATCCAGAGCATGTGACCCAGATACTGCAGCAGTTTGTTGTTGTTGTTGTTCAGTCGCACAGTCGAGTCCGACTCTTTGCGACCCCATGGACCAGATCACGCCAGGCCTTCCTGTCTTCCGCCGTCCTCTGAAGTTTGCTCAATTTCATGTTCCAGCAGTTACACTGACCCAATTCAAGGTGTTCATTTGGACTGTAAAGCCCTAAAGGGCTTGGGACCAGAATATCTAAAGGACCCTCTTCTCATGTATGCTTCTGCCTGGGAACCAAGAACACAGTGGGAGAGGCCCACATGACTGTCCCATCAATCAAAGAAGCTTGTTGGTGGGTACACGAGAGAGGGCCTTTTCACTGGCAGCCCCTTGATTATGGAACAGCCTCCCCAGAGAGGTTTGCCTGGGCCCCTGACTTCCGATCTTTAGGAGGCAGTTGAAAATAGTTTCATTTAGGACGGTATTTGTTTAAGGTGGTCGTGAATTGTGGTTTTTTTAAATTTTGGTTTTATGTATTTTTATGTATTTGGTTTCTATTAGCCACCTTGCACTCTGTAAGGATGAAAGGCAGGTAATAAATGCTTTAATAAATAAATAATTGTGCCAGTCACCTGTTGTAATGTAACCTTCCTCACAGGCTTGTTGCAATGATAAAATAATACAGAGGAGGAGAGCAACACGTGTAATGCTCTGAGATCCTCAGAGGAAAAGGGATGAAGGAAAAAGGTGGTGGACAGAATTCATATGTTCTAACGTATGTTTTCAATTATTTTTGCTGTTCTATTTGGGCTGGTTAGGGCCCATAGGCTCAGATCACAGGCCTCAGAAGCCTAGCTGACAGCAAGTGGAAGGAGAATGTGGGCAGCAGTAACTTCTAATTGGAAGCCAGTAAACTGATGATAGATTGCTGGGAGGATACAGGTAGCGAAGAGACGATTTTGATTGAAAGCAGACTCTTCAGGACCCTGGATAGCTCCGAGACAGAAGACAAGTTGCTCTGACAAGCTGCAGAGCTCAGCTGAGCCCTTAGATCTTGCTTCAGGAAGTCTCAAGCTCATATTTATTATATGGGAAACCCTGTTATTTGTATGTGCATGGTTCATTCAGGAAAATGACAGCACTGAGCATTTATTTTGCTGTTTAAGCATCATTGGTTTTTGCACCCAGGTGTAGCGAATTAGGAAGCTCATGCTTAGCATTCTTCTCACATCCCCAAAGCTGTGAAATTTCTATTTCCTGAGAAGTTATGACCTCCTGTTCCTTGGTATAAAAAAAATCCTCAACTATTAAAAAAGTGTTACATGAAATCGTCCATTTTCTCCTCTTAAAGTTAACTGGAGGAAAATCAATGTAACCCTACAGGGGAAAAAAAAATCAATGGAATGGTATATGTAGCACATAAGGCGAAAGAAGAAAGAGACCGAGACACAGAAAAGGACAGCAAAAGTTCTGCTGTCTTGGGCATTTATTTAACAATACTTAACCTTATGTATAAGGCTTTCCGTTGTCAAAGCACTTCACTTACACTGGGATGGATCCAGAAACCCAGCAGTAGAAGGCTCTGATAGTTACAGATCTTTCCCATATTCCACTCCCATTAGCAGTCCTTTCCAACCTCGGGAGAGTTTATTCCTGGGGTCAGAGGACCAGTGAGGACTAATACTTTCATGTGTCAGGAGGCTGAGTTGGGGAGGGGAAGGGGATAAAATGGCCTTTTCTGCCTCTTCCACCAGGACAGTTCTGCTGATGGAAGAGAGGGGAAATGGCACTTTTACCCCTTTCTCCTCCTCACTGCAGCCTCTTGGCCCATATGGGCCCACACAGATCCCAGGCCAGGGCCCTGGGAATAATATTGCTTGGAGGAGAGGAACGCAGGAAAGATCTGTGATCCTTGCATCCACAGATCACTAGATCCAACCCACTACTTTGCAATCCTTTAAACGGCTCTGTATGGCAGGCCAGGCCAGTTATCCCCATATTGCTGATGGGAGGGGGCTGAGGCTTAAAGAGTGACTTGCCTGTTTAGTGTACACTTGGCAGAAGTGAGATTTGAATTTGTGACTGCTTCTTTCACAGCTCATTCTTCGAGCTGCTATAGTACACCAGCTCTGATTTCAAATCCAGTAGAGACCAACAAGATTTTCAGAGTATATCTTGAAGTTAACTGGAACACCCCCAAAATCTTCTTGGACTCGAATCCAGGTGCTACTGGACTCGAATCCAGCTTTTCTACTGCAGACTAACATGGCCACCCTCCTGAAATGGCTGTCATTTATTGACTTAAATCTATCTATCTATATCTATCTATCTATCTATCTATCTATCTATCTATCTATATCTATCATCTATCTGTCGTCATCATCATCATCATCCATCATCCATCATCCATCACCTATCTCTCTCTATCTATCTATCATCTTCATCATCCATCATCCATCACCTATCTCTCTCTATCTATCTATCATCTTCATCATCCATCATCCATCACCTATCTCTCTCTATCTATCTATCATCTTCATCATCCATCATCCATCACCTATCTCTCTCTATCTATCTATCATCTTCATCATCCATCATCCATCACCTATCTCTCTCTCTCTCTCTCTCTCTCTCTATCTATCTATCATCTACCTATCTATCTATCATCATCCATCATCCATCATCCATTACCTATCTATCTATCTATCTATATCCATCCATCCATCCATCTATCATCATCCATCCTCTCTCTCTCTCTCTGTCCATCCATCCATCCATCCATCATCTATCTATCTATCATCTATCTATCCATCTATCTATCCATCCATCCATCCATCCATCCATCCATCCATCCATCCATCCATCCATCCATC